>NC_135442.1:15022780-15167780 GCF_051991255.1 Vanacampus margaritifer
TCCTAATTCTGTCTGACTCGTTTGATTGGAAAAATGACATTCTGTGAGATACTCTTCCAACCCAGTACATTCTGTGCTTTTTGAAATGTGTCAACTACCACATAAGGCGAGCTTTTTCCCCCCACTTTTGGGTCACTGCCCCGTTTGGCCTCAATGCAAGCAGAGTAACGGTAAAAAAAAAAAAACATCCCTCTGATCATGGCCCATGACTAACTAACAGCCAGTCTATACAAACCTAACCAATTAACTAAAACCAACTGGCCAACTACCAACCAACCAAAACAAAACAACCAACTGACAAAAAAATAACCAATGACCAACCAATCAACCAGCCAACCAACTAAAATCAACTAAAAGCTAATCAGCAAAGTAACAACCAACTAAACCAAGCGACCCTAGCCAACTAATCCAAACAAATGGGCTGACCAATAAACCAGTCATATTTAAGCAACCTTATTCTATCACTATTCAACCAACCAACCAACATTAAGCAAACAGCCAACCAAGACCAAAAATTAAGCAAGCAAGGAAGCAGCCAATCAACCAACTATTTAGGCAACCCTAACCAACAAGCTGGCTAACTAATCAATCAACCCTAATTAAGCAACCCCCAATTAAAACAAACTAACTAAAAGCTTCTGAAGGCGGCAGTTGACGTTGCAACTAGTCAAAATAAAATGAAAGGGTGATTTAACTAACTAAATTAAGCAGCCAATCACCCAAATAAATATTAAGTTACTAACCAACTAATGGTAGCAATTTGACCTGTATTTCCTTGTTCACAGAACAAGCCCTGCATATTCCGGAATGCCTGGTCTGAGCAATCGAAGACGAGCCGTCACGCAACTTCACCTCTTTCCACGTCTGCATCCGTCACCGCATGAGAAGCGGCTGCAGGCTGTCCCTTTTTCCCTCCTCCTTCCTCTGTGCCTCCATGGAAAATGTACTTAAACTTGAATATTGTCAAGCTGATGATGATGAAAAACGTCAAGAATTGCTCATGTAGCCACAGCAACATAAAGTAGCTAATACAGAGGTGGGCATCGAGGGCCGGAGTCCTGCAGGTTTTGCATGTTGTCCTTCTCCAACACAGCTGATATATGATCAACTCATCAGCAAGCTCTGCATAAGCCTGATAATGATCCTGTTGATTGGAATCAGCTTGTGTTGGAAGTGAGAAACCTCCAAAACCTGCAGGACTCCGGCCCTCGAGGACCAAGATTGCCCACCTCTGAGCTAATAGAATAGTAAAGTGACACTTGTCTCCGTGTTCGTAACGCTCCAAAAGAGCCGAGAGATGCAGTTAGCTGCTATTTAGTGGATGGTGCTATTGCTCGTTGTTGGTGTTTTATCGATGTTTTCAATGTAGCCAACTAGCATGAAAGTGACACGTTGGGATAAACTCTTGTCTAATGGAGTACTTTGCGTCAAGGTGGCCAAATATTCACTTTTGTGGAAAAGCTTTTCTCGACATTTCAAGGCTCCACCGAATCACTTGCGTGGACATGTTTGGACGTGGCGAGGCGGACGGCGAAGGCAGAAAGCGCAAACCCCGTTTAGCGGCAGCATCCAGAAATAAGTGAAAACACATTTTGCCCAGGGAGAATGTTGTGAACAAATGGTGGGCTTTCATATGTCACTGCTGAAGAACGAGGGGAAAGCGACAAAAACACTTGAAGGTTAGCAGCAATTCCTTCTTAATGCGACTACCAGTTTGGCCCCGTCATTGTGTTTTCTTTGGTTCTGCGCTCACATTCCACCCTTGGACGTGTTATTCTCCATCAGTGTTCTCCCGCTGAGCAGTAAATCGTGGCTGTCCCACTTCGTTACCATGTTTAGCTCGCTTTAGAAAACTACAAACACGCACACATACCTGATGAACACCATGCCTTTTGCAGTCACTCACTTTTTACAGTGGTAAAGTCCAACCAGGTTGTACAATTTGGAACTTGACACAATATTTTATAGTCAGCATTGTTTTTAAATTAATTTATTATACAGGTTGCCAGTACGGTCAGACTATTTCTATTGCCTGTAAGGATTCTAAAAGTGATTTTTGGCCACTTTCGATGTTCAGTTATGCATTTAAAAAAATAAATAAAAAAATTAACATTTCAAGCAAAGGCCAACATAGACAAACTTTCACTCCTGCACAGTTGCGCACACCGTCTTATGTAAATATAACCGTTGAAAATATCAGTTCAGATGTATCTCCCAAATGTGTTCCTTTTTATACTCTTCATCTAATCATGTGTTTCCATACTGCGCAGCTGCTTCAACGCCATGTACAAAAACCAAAGCCATGTGTGCAAAATAAAATGCTTTGTAACAGATCAGACTTTCTATGTGACACTTTGTCTTGATGCACTCTGCCGGGTTGAGGAATTAGCAGCTAAACCCAGAGAGCGGATTAGCCTCAGGGGTGCGGATTAGCGGCCCCGCCTGCGAGCCGCCGCTAATCGGCCTACGTCACACACGCACACGTGTCGAAATTTAACAAGTGGCGCAAGCGTGCGGGTGTGTTGATGTTGGGAGGGACAAACGGACGCAGATGCTCGCATTTGTTTACTTTGGTGAACTCAGCGATGGCGTCGGTGTACCACTCCAAGATTTCTTCGATATTCCAAAATATATTTTCAAATTATTTTGTCGGACCCCTATGTATCGTTCAAGCCCCCTTTAGCACCGGGAGAGAAAATATCCTGGAGCCGTGCCTGGTGGCAACGGAGCAGGACAGTATAAAATGTCGATGTTGGATGAAAAGCAGCAGGCAGAAAAAGATTCCAAAAAAAAAAAAAAGAAGCAGGGACTAGTGTGGAAATGACAAATGAATGGCATCTTTGAGTTAAGAAGTGTAATACCCATAATGTGTCTACAGGGGCCGCCATTTTGTCTCATGGTTCTTTGCGTGTTTTTTTTACTGGCCCGTTTGTTGCCTATTAACAATAAAATTGAAACACAGTCATCAAAAGGTTATGAGAAAAAGTTATAATGTTAAACTATATGACATAATTAAAAAATAAAATAAAAATGAAGCAAAAGTTGAATGTTATGAGGTATCAATTTTATAAATTTTTCATTAAAAAAGAAAGAAAGTACACATTGTTTTTCATTAAAAATATATAAGGTATCACACAATTGAACTATTTATTTTTTAAGTTGAATGTTACAAAACACGCTATTTTTTTTTTAATTAAAAAGATTTTGATATCACAAAAGCGTTTTGCTTAGTCATCAATACCAAGAAGCTGAGACGGTTTGCACGGTTTGTTTTGCTGCTTAGCATGTTGTTGACATACAGGATATTAAATTAGTTTTAGCTCGCTTCACATAAACACAAGTGGAAATGGGCCCCCTACTTTCTTCCATTTTTCTGTTTGTGGCCCTGAGTGGAAAAGGTTTAGACATCCCTGGCATGTTGGACATTATAGATACTCGACAACAATATCTTTGTGTTTGCTTGGAAGACATAGAGTGAATCCACTAAGGTACGAGTAGAACACAATCCATAAGAAATAGGTAAAATTAGGCAACGTTTAAAGTAAAAAAAGTATCCTCACATTCTTAAAATGGAAACTACTACTGCCATATTGAAACACTCTTTAGCCACTTTTAACGAGCAAATAATGCAAAAAGCCTATCAATTATTAGTTGGTTTTACTGTTTTTACATTTTACTATTAGTGGTTAAAACCTATTTTACATTCCTATGATCATTACTTCAAACAGTGCCTGGGCTGTACAGTTCATTTTGGTTTCATCTTGGCATTCCATTATTTCCTTGGTTGCAAATACAAAAAAAATCAGATATGGATCACTGATCAGCATTTTTCGTCATGCAAGTCAAACACAGTACATAGGAATGCGTTAAACAAGAAAACACTTGCTTAACTTTTAACAACGGACGACAAGTGCATCTCATTTTTTAGCTTTATTAAAATTATAAGCAACACTTTAATATCTTTTACACTTAAAAACTTTTGTCTCCTAATTTTTATGGTGGCATTATTTACAATGGGGAAAATTGATTGCAAAAGACTAAATCTGATAGCAATTTTTATGGCCACACGTATATAAAAACATGTTAACCTCTTTATGAATACAAACATTTTAAAATGAAAATACAATTTTATACATTTTAAACAATCACAACTAACGAAAAAGGATGAGTGTGTATAACCTAGTTTCAAAAAAAAAAAAATATATATATATATATTTTTAATTTCAATTATTTCAGTATCAGTGGTTAACTTATTTCTACTCTTAAAAATAGCCCGTATGGTTTGCCATGTTCCAAATTGTATGATCTCTGGGGTGTTTGAATTGGAAGGAAAAGCATTAATGATAAAGTAGATGGATTTTAGAATCTCTCTCCAAATTGTTCTGATCCTGTTTACATGCTAGTAGAGTCAGAGCCATTGATAGAGTTTGGCCAACTCAGTTTCAGCAAGGTAACAAGATGGCGTCCATATGTCATGTGAGCAACAGTTGACCAATCACATCATAGAGTACTACGCTGTGGCCAACTCAGTTTCAGCAGGGTAACAACTCAGTGTCTATATGTGGTACGCTGTGATTGGTCACATGACATATGGACGCCATCTTGTTACCCTGCTGAAACCGAGTTGGACAAACTCTCTCTATCAACGGCTCTGAGTAGAATGAAACAACGGCACCTCTGCTGGTTGCAGCCATGTAGTGCACTCCTTTCTGCGATTAATCAGCAATCGATCCCACACCATCGGCAAGGTTGTAATCCGCACTTTTATCCGGATCTGTGCTGATGAGCGGCAGTCAAAAGTTCACCGGGTGGAAAGAAACCATCCTGATAAGATATCTGGTGCTTGTTCCTATACTCAAACAACAACAAGGTCATATGAAGAGACTCAGAACTGATTTCAACAAGCTGCTCCGAGCTGCTCTGCCGCAAAGGTACGGAAAGTTGTGATGAAACGCAGAAAGCGCGTCCACAATTAAGCGAGGCCTTGGACGCGTCCAAATAAAAAGTGCCCTGAGGGACTCCTCCATATTGTACTGATGAGCCTTTTCAGGTGAAGCAAAAGTTCACTTCCAATGCGCACGATCAGCACTTACGGGGGCTGTTATTTCTGTTTGTTAACTGGATGAGCTAACTCTTCAAAATCCTCCTGGCACTCCGGTGGCGGCGGCGGAGGAAAATGAGACCGCAAGAGAGGTCCATGCATCAACTTGACTGAAGGCCTCATCAATCTCCCGACGTGCATTTTTAATTCGCCATCGACAAGCGTTTAAAGGGCACCCGTGTTTGAAATGCGAGAGCCGGTATCCGTGGCAACCGGGGCGAAATAAAATATGCGCCATCATAACCAATGGGTCGGGGATGGTTTGGCTTTGCGGTCGCGCTTCACTTGACAGTAATGATAGCCTGCAGGGGGATACGGTGGACGTCTCAATGAGCCCGCATGCAGACGCTCTCGTTAAGTGTCTCATAAAGCCAGCATGAGTTATGAGCGTGTGATGTAGATGAAAAACACACACAAGGATGCGTGAAGACGCTGATTAGTCGTGATGCACCAGTGAAGTGAAAATATTGAGTTGCATCTCCACAATACAAAGATGAACTTTGTTACTTTACTGGTTGATTGGTTTAAAAAGTACTTTAAAGAAAGTAAAAGAACTTTGCTAATCGTTTGATTTTAAAAGTAACTCATTTATATTACAAGTATCTTAATTCGTTACATTCAGCAGATGCCGACAACAACGCCTCAATATAAAAATGGCAACTAGTTTTGCCAAGACTTTATTGGAAGTATTTTTAGCCGTAATGTTTAAGAATAAAGTTTACTTTAGAAATAAAATAGGCTTTTTTTGTTTTTCTTTTTTAAAAATAATGAGTGTTTTTGGATTTCACTTAAAATAAATAGGTTTCTTGTCTATTTAAAAACATAGGTTACATGTTTATTTTTATATAAAAATACAAAATAAAGACTTTTTCTTATCGGAGCGCACTGCAATCAGTTTGTCACGTTTAAAAAAAAAAAATTGGGGGGTAATTTTGTGGGGCTTTGTTCTGGGAATACATTTTTTTCTATTTGTTTCTCAAATTGTTGTTTTTTTCTCTCCAGTTTTTAATGTTTTTTTCTGTTTGATGGAACATTTTTTCTCAGTTTTTTGGAATGAATAAATAAATAAATAAATAAATAAATATATATATATATATATATATATATATATATATATATATATATATATATAAATAAATAAATAAATAAATAAATATATATATATATATATATATAGATAGATAGATATAAACGATTTAGCATGAAAATGACCAGAGAAGCGCTTTCTTATATGAGCAGCTTTACTACTTTTTGATTTTGAAAAATGCCTGCATAATTACAGTATAGGTTCAATATTATCAGTTTGAAACTGCAACAGATGATTTCCATTGCCATTATTTCCCTACGGGGAAATAGGTTTTGAAGACAAACCTTGACAATCATTGCTTTTAAGAGGACTCTGCATTTCTTTTTGGCTCCTTTGAGCATTTTCACCCTCTATTCGCTTTCAAGATGCTGAACTTGGGTTTGGTTTTCTCTCGTCAGCATGTCAAGAAGATGTTTGTGGTTGAAAAACAACAATAACATCACCTCAAGTCACCTGACGACAACTCGAGTGCAGATGGCCTCGCTTTGCAGACACCGAGAGAATGATCCCGAAGAACTTCAAATAATTTTTTTAACAACTATGGCGACCGCTCAGATGTTTAGTGGAGAGCAAAACATCGGATTTCATTTGTCAAGTGGCTTTCAATAAGTCCCGCTTTAAAGACAACACGAAGCTTTTGCAGGTGCATCCCCCGTCGGATTACACTTTGCATGAATTTGTCCATTCCAAATGATGCATTTGGGCTCATGGTGCTTTTATCTCTTAGCGGTGCTAAATCGAGGGGTTTTCTATGTCTCGCCGAGTTTGATTTATATGACGCAGATGCGCGGAGCCGTTGGGATGACTCAACATAGTGGAGACTGTAAAACAAATATCTGCCATGTTTCCAGCATATTCGGCAGGGGAAACACTTGAAGGTCCAATAGATGACAAAGTGCCTTTTAGTTTAGGGGGATCGTAAAAAGCAAATCGTGACACCGTTGCCAAAAATCATCAGTGCTGTCAACAGAGATTCATTGAATTACGATTGTCCTGCTGTGACCTTGCTATTTGGACATAACTTTTGGGATTTGCCTTTATTATCTTTTAAATTGATATCCAAAACATATTTAATGGTCAAGTATCAAGAACAAGTTAAATATTTAAAAAAATGTTATGGCTACTTGAAGAATCTTCATTAAATCCTTTTCAATATGTTGCTTTACCTTACTCATATAGGCTAACTTTGTTAGCTAACTTTTATATATGCTAACTTGGTTAGCTAATGAGGTTTCATCACGTTAAGTTATGTTCCATTAGTTTTTTTCGGTAATATTTAGTTACTTCTCGTTGCATGACTTTGTTACATGATCTTTGGTTATGTTACTTTGTCTTTTGTTACTTTAGTATACCAAATTTCACACAATAGTTCACAATAGTTTCATGGCTCAGGCTGGCCTATGTTTAGTTCAAAACATTTTATTGAAGATATGCAATTTCATGAGTATGAGAACATAAACATAACTTAAAACGTTTAAAAGGACAAAAATGGAGCAAAAGGTAAGTGTACGCGACACAAGACAGCTTTATCAATTGCTACTGAGCAATTAGGACAGAGTAGAAAAATGAAAACAATGACTAACAAAAGGAGAACGGGAAGCGAGTTCTATGGCTATCTTTACACTTCCTTTATGTCGTGACTGTTTCCCTTCTGTTGGATCATCACCAATAAATTGAGTTCATCCTTACTACTAGATTTAAAATTGTCAATAGGTGTGAATAGGTGTGAGTGTTTGTCTCCAGCATGTATCCTGTGATTGACTGGTGACCAATCCAGGTTGTTCCTCTCATCTTGTCCAAAGTCCGCTGTGATAGGCGCTAACTCACCAGCAACACTAATGACAACAAGCGCTGTAAAAAAAAAAAAAAAAAGGGATGGCTGCGTAGTTCCTCGATAATTCCAAATGAACAAAACAGTGGCTCCGATCTCGGGATGTTCAGACGACGATTTGTCGAGTAAGCGGAATCCTCTGCATTTTTATGAGATTTTCCACTAATTTGCAAAGTAGTCTGCAGCAACAGGCCAATGAGAAATTGTTGAAAATTTGGATCTTCCACCTCTCCCAGGAGCATTGATCCAAAAACAAGCTGCTTCCAAGCGGAATTCCCACAGAGGCCAATGGAAAAAAACGTCACGGAGCTTTGATTCTTCTAAAAGTAGGCGCAAAATGAAAATTGACCGGAGCGCAATCACGGGAATAACGTCGTGAGTAAGCAGCTAGAACCTGAAGTTAGTAGAAAGTGCTGACGTTGGACGAGACGGTGCAGCTAAAGCAACAAATTGGTTTGAGGGTTCAATCAAATCGGGCGCTGGCGACATGGCGTCTTTGGATTGCTTTGGCGTGATGCTTCACAAAAATCAAGCGAACAACCACATTTCCTGACATAACTCCATCAGCATCTGCAGACGCACAACTCATATAACATACAGTAACTAAGTAGTACTAAGAAATAAATCATAATGTGAGGTGTGACACCCTGCAGGAGGTTGTTATGATTTCGTCTTTATCACATTGGCTGACGGGAGTGAGCAAATAATTAACCTGAAGGAATATACAGAGAAAATCAGGTGACGTAATTGGCCAACATTAGCACTATGATTGAGTTTACATTATTGTAGGTCATTTTAGCTTAGTTTAAATTATTCTGTATTCGCAAATGTTTAGGAACTAGCTGTACAGATAGCTAACAGCTTTTCTAATAAAGACCAGGAAGCCTCTTGCTGTTTTTGGCAATTTACTGGATGAAACTGTAAAACTGTCATATACAAAACATAAGGAGACATTACAATCATGTTCTTTAAAGTTTAAAATAATATAAATTTGCATCATTTACTAAAATTAGCTGCAAACCCTACAAAAAACGGGATTGTTTTTAGCCCTTAGCATAATGCTAGTTTCCATGGGCACTACCATGGAAATGCTATGCTAACTAGCGCCTAGTAACTCATGTCACATTAGAACTTAAAACCCTATTTTAACATCCAATTCAATAATCTAGTGCACGTCAACACCCCTGGAAATAATATACTTACAGACAGAGATCTTTCTGGAGCCAAAATTAAACATTACAGGCTTCAAAACTCTGGATTAGCTTAGCTGTGTAGCCGAGTAGAAGCATTGCTTGGAGTACAATGCACTACGGTAGCACTTGAGGGACAAAAATAACACCACTTTCTCCAGCAAAGGGCAGCACACACACGATGCTAAATTTAATTATTTTTTAGTCTTTTGTTGCTTTGCGTTAGTTTTACGTTACGTTGATTGCTTGTTTAAAGTGATAGTTTACATAACAGTGCATTTGTTTATATAAGGTTGCTTTTCCTTACTTTATACATCACTTTACTGTAGTTGACCTAAAGATACATTTATGTTTAAGTTATACAAAATTACTTTGTTTTGCCAGGTTACGCATCTTTACATTACATTACATTTACGTTAAGCTACAGTTAGTGACTTTATGTCACGAGACGTTACGTTCCATGCGTTTACGCTGTGCTGTCGTTTTACATTTCTGTTCTGCATTAGCTTTATGAGCTTACTTTGTTTTGTCACCTCACATTATGATTTATTTCTTAGTACTACTTAGTTACTGTACGTTATATGAATTGTTAAATGAGTTTTTGCTAAATGACTTTACGTTACATGATGCAATATTACGTCGCGTTACTTGAATGGACATAACTTTCAGACAGTTACTTCTTCATGTCAAGCTACGTCATTTGACTATGCTACATTACATGTTTTACTTAGTATAGCGTATGTACGTTTACGGGAGTTAACTGAGTTGAATCAGTTTTCGTTATGTTAAATTGCTTTTATGTTACATGTCTTATATTTTTACCTGTCCTTTAGCGACATTATTTTACATTAGTTGACATTGCTTAATGTTGTTACTTTAGGTCAAAATAAACAATGTTGCATTAGTTAATGATACATTATGTTACATTGCATTTGGTGATATTACTTTAAGCTATATTTTTCTACTTGAGATACCGTATACGTTACATTGCTTTAAATGACTAAAGTTTATGTTACTTAATGTTATGTTACTTTATGCTGAATTTATTTTAGTCTTTGCTATCTCTTTGGTAGTGTTTCATCGTTTTGCACTTTGTAAAAACGTAGTCAAATCCGCTATTGTTATTGTTAATTGCTTTTACGCTTTAAAGTTGCTGAACGCCGAAAGTTGGATTTCGAATCGCTACTGCCACCTGTGGCCAGAAAATGAAACTACGCACTCCCTTCTTCACGTACACAATGAACACGGGACGCCGCAGCCGCAGGGACAGGATGTGAAATTCGAACCCGAATTCGGTCTGAAAACCATTGGCCATTATGAACAGCAAAAGTGTTAATCTACTAATTAGAAGATGTTTCAGTGAATTCAGTCATGAATGGTCACATAAAAAGGCTATTGGAAATATATTTTTGGGCAAATTATTACAAAAAGCAACTTTAAGGTAAACAGTGGTTGACCTTTATACACATTGCCTGAAAAGTTTTGATAAATGTCTAATAAGATAAAAAAAAAAAAATATCACCACAATTCCTTTCCTAAAGCATCTTCAACATATTTCTCTCAAAATGTGTGGTGTGATTCAATCCTACACGAATGCTACAGTGTGCCGCTGACGCCGAACACACGATGCCCTCCAGGAGGTGGTTGTGGTTTGGCCTTTATCAGGGAGGCTGACATTGGAATGGACATTGTAATCAGGGTTCGATTCGGAGCAGCTCCTTTGGCAGCGGAACAGAACAGATGGTGAGTCAGCAAGCATCAGCGAGCGAGATCTTTGGTACGGTGTCTTGGTGATCGT
Organism: Vanacampus margaritifer; assembly: GCF_051991255.1. Lineage (NCBI taxonomy): Eukaryota > Metazoa > Chordata > Actinopteri > Syngnathiformes > Syngnathidae > Vanacampus > Vanacampus margaritifer. Next base: position 15,033,788 of record NC_135442.1, read on the forward strand.
TGTTATGTTCCACAAACTCCCGGCACGGAACGGCACGAGGGTCAGCGTGAACGGTAAACAAAGGAAACGCTGATAAACTAACATTGTTGTACTCCCTCGCCTTCTGGCGGCCATTCTTTCTCAACGAGCTCATGGAGTGATGTCATGGCCAAAATGATTTCTTGGCCGCGGTTGCATAATAGTCTGCTCGGCATCGGCCGGGAATAAGAACAACGTTCGGGGGGTCTCAGAGGACGAGACTATATCCCAGACGAACATGAATGGAAGTCAGCCTGTTTTCTTTTTGCTCCGGGAATAACACAGCGCAGTAATTATTATTTCCAAGGGCACTTGCTGTGATATCCGGCGGTTAAAGCTTGGTGAGCTGTAAAAGAACATGCAGAACAAACAGTAACAAATACTGTATCCTTCAAGTTGAGATCCTTACTTTTAAAAAATGATTCATTGAAACTCTTGAGCTGTTGTGCAACTTTTGAGGCATTTTTCTCCCCTCCCTACAAAATGTGGTTAGAACTGCAAGGTTTGGGGAGAATGTAAAGGATTGATACTAGCTCTTTTGGTATCGATATGATACCGATGCTCACTTTAGTATTGATTCTGTCAATACTTGGATCGATCTGCACAGCCTTAGAGTCCATAAAATAAATTGGCATGTGTAAAGTACATTTAAAAGTTCTTTTGATACGCGCTTTATAAATAAAATGCATTACTAGTATGATGATTATTATTATGTCACTCGTGTGTGACAATGCGCCTGCGGTCAGGTCGGTGCTTTTCGAAATATATTAAAGATGACAATAAGAATAATTAATTAATTAATTTTGATAATGAGTCAGAGGGATCGGGCTGAATTAGTTTGCCTGTACCACAACTTAGACCTCTGTTTATCTGGTCTAATGTCTAAATAAAGATGACTTGACTAATGTAGTCTTAATTTCTGTCACCAAATTGTCAGGTGCAAAAAAAAAAATGCCCTCGGTCTGCCAAAATCCCAAACATGGTAAACTAGACTTGCCCTGGCAGGAAAAATTAACAAGCGCTTGTTTTGATGTCATGCGCACGTGTGTCTGTCTGCCCTTGAAAATCCAGCTTTTGGTGTCATTCCAACCTCACACTTGTTGAATGCGGTAGGTGGGCACTTTTCACGTGTGAAATTGAAGTGTGATGAATATTTGTCCAGAGGCTACCTTGTGTGCGAGGCGCTTACGTAACACGCAGTCAGACGCACGTTGTGCTTCCTCCTCACGGGACAAAGTGCTCTCCCGGGGCCTCACAGAAGCAATAAAAGAGCATCTGAGAAGCATTGGCGAGCGGACGCAGCCACCGTGACATCACCTACTCGTTTGTGCGGTTTGGCGTCCAGTCCGAATTCCAAACCAAGGGGATTTTACAAGTGGAGGCGGCCATATTTTAAGCAGCGGGCGGAGGGAAAGGAGAGTGAGGAAGGGGCATTTCACGCATTTTCCGTGCATGATCTATACAGTACGGCTTGTCCTCAGAGGGGTTGTGTCTGAGCTGACATCCGGGACTGGTCGCCGGCCAGTTGCAGAGTCAACCATTCACGCTCGCATTCACACCAATCAGGACTTGTGTTTCTGTTGATCATTTTCATCAAATTAAATTTTGTTTAATTTTTTTTTTCATGCGTGTCTGTTTTTCATTGCTTTCTTGTTTCCACCTGCTCTCGTCAGGCCGGTCCCTTGTGTCCACCAATCAGCCCCTTGTCTCTTCACTAAGGGTGTCAGGTGATTAAAATTTGTAATCGCAATTAATCGCTATTTCAATAGTTAGCTCACGATTAATCGCAAATTTTATATCTTTTGTAAATAAACAATAAAATGTACAAAAAAAAAATCCTAAGTTTTATACTCTTATTAACATAAAAGTGGAACAAAAATGTTAAACTAATAGAAATATGGCTGCATCTTTTAGTCAATGATACAACAATTTCATAATTCATAAAATTTGGTCAAAGATGTACTGCACTGTAAAAAAGTGTGATATTGATTTGTTTAGGTCATTTTTCTGCCACTAGATGGCATAATTGCATTTGCAAGACATTGGTGGCAGTGAATTTTTCTGTTCATATTACGAGCTATCCAATATTTAACATGAAGTAACTTGTGAAATTCTGCACTTTTTTTTTTTTAAATTGTAAAATACAACTTGACCCTAGTCTCCACAAATATATGCACTATTATTAAATTTATTCCTGCTAAATTGTGCTGTGAATGAACGTGTCTGCCGCGTTGCGACTGGAATTCCCCCAGTACAGGCTTTCCAAGTAAGGGGCGGTTATTAATTGCCTGTTTAAAAAAATGAGTGGCGTTAAAGGAAGTTAAAATTAACTCAAAATTCACACACAAATTTTGACACCCTACTTTTGACATTTGATAAAATCTTGCCCTGGCATTATTTCATACGCTGACATTACCAAGTGAAAGAGTGTGTGAGAAGTTGTGTGCATGAAAGAAATTAAAACCTACAACTCTGATGAGGAAAATCCATCATCCACCAATCAGCACAAGCATCTTCGGCGCCCTCTACCTTGTCCCATAAGTACTTTTACGGTCCTCTGCCTTTATTCAGCGATTTCCTCAAGTGACATAAAAACATAATTACACAACTTGCCATGCCAGATGATGCAACTATTTAAGGTGAATTTATACACAATATTTTAATATACGCATTTGTGATAATTTATCAAGAAATAATGTGAAAATATCAATCCAATGCATTGCACATTATGAGGGGCCTGTGATTATACACCTGGCCACTAGGCGGTTTTGTAAACCTTCAAGAGATGAGCAACAGGTTCCAAGCGGTTTGAAGCCTCCCAAGTGAACCCGACCTCTACCAATTCTTCTCATATAAACATACAAAAATAAATCATCTTTGATCTTCTTGGTGAATCATCCATAAAAAAAAGAAAAGAAAACAAAAGTGTTCCATTTCCCACTTTGATGTGAACCAGATTCCCTCAAAGGGAAAAGGGACGGGAAGAATTCCATTTTCGCACTTTTCTAAAGAAAACTGACTGTTTGAAGGAGCTTCTTTGTTGCTTTGATTTGGATAGTCGTCGTGTGTGAGATGTGAACTTACGAATTGAAATTTCCTATAATGTTTTCATACTATATTTGATTCGGAGGCCATGACGCAGCCTCAAAAATCCTCAGAGAGCCTGAAATGAGAGCTCGTCAATTTTTTGTTTGTTTGTTTGGATGTTATTTCAAACTGCGCGAGGTTTCGTTTGGAGCCAAGGGTGACGTTCAGCAGTCACACGACGTATCCACAGAACGTGCTGGACCGCAGGAGGCGACTCTTTTAGTGACTCTGCGGGAATCCGGGAAGACATTTTTCTGAAAGGAACGTAATGAGTTTGCTAAGGTGTGACGTTTTATTTTTAAGGGTTCTGTGCTGGACAATTTTTACAGCTATCATAAAACAGAAAATGGTCATAAGTTCTTCTTTAGAAATGTTTGAGAAAAAAAATGGTACTGCTTAGGTTTTTGCTGGCGTCAATGGATTTAGTGGCTTACAACTGTGAGGTTCTCGGTTCGAGTCTCGCTCAGGTATTCCTTTATGGATGTTTTTTCACTTTTATTTTTTTACAGTTTCAATGCTTTTAAAGCAACACTAAGAAACTTTCAGTTTACGTTAATTATGGCGGCGCCAAATGGACAAAAGTGGTATTGTTATGTCTGAAGGAAGACCACATTTCCCATGAGGACAAGCGCATTGCGTCGTTTTTTTTTAGCTCACGCCAGGAGTGAAATGTCAATGTAGCTTCACTTTTCCTTTTTTCTTTTTTTGTCACGTCAGACAAAACTTTTCCGTTGTTTCTCAGCTCCTGCCAGGAAAGCAGTAATCGTGCGTCAACATTCAAATTGACTTCCGTCTTTGTAACAAATGTGGAAAGGGGGAAGTGACGTATGCCATAAAGCCGTCAGCACATTTGTAGTTTTTTGTGTGGCAGCGTTCCTACCATCCTCCTCAAAGTTGCTTAGTGCCAGTAAAAATGATACACGCATACAAATACAAAAAAATAAATAAATAATAATAAAAATAAATGATACACGCCCCCTCAGGCCATGGCAAAGGTACCAGTCAACTAGTTTTAAGTCGATGTTTCATCCGAAGAGTTATGAAAATAATTTATCAAGGTTGAAAAGTTCCTTAGTGCCACTTTAACTGATTGATATTAGATTGGTTGATTACAAATGTTACTTATAACACAGCCTGTATAGTTAATAAAAAAGATGCTGATAGTTTGGAGTCTTGGAATGATTGCAAATGTAATTGTAAGTGTACCAAATTTAAATTGGAAACTTTTCTCCTGTGATGACCATTTTTTGGTGGACTGAATACGTTTGTGGAAAGCCATCCAAATGGCGCATATAAGACTGGATGCACTTGGGAGAAGCTAAGCGGCGCAAAACGTGGGCTGTAGGATGAAGCGTCCATTGTTGTGTGGGGAATCTCGCAGATTGGCGAGCGGGCCCTTCGGCTCCCTGGCTGATATGTTGTGGCTGGCGGCCAGCGGTAAGTTACTCCTGACAGTCGTATGGGAACCAGATGGTGGTTTGCCCAAACAAAGTCCGTGTAATCAGGAGGCCGCGCTTTACACACTAACCTGTCAAATGACAATAAACAATCCAAGCGAACACGACACATCAAAACTCGCGTGCAGCGTGGATTGGGAATACGTCTGCAAGTACGCGTGCAGGTGGATGATGGAATGTGGAAAACAGAGAAAGGCCTCTGATGGACAAAAGCCAGTTTGTGGCATTTGAAAGGTGAGTTGCATTATTTATTTTTTTTATTCCCCCAGTGTGTCCACTGCGAGCCCGACGGTCAGCTGCTTACAATTAGGCCTGCATGTCTTCACTACTTTGGGACGCATAATCACGGCCAGACGGGCGCCTCTCAATCATATCAAGGACCGCAAGCGCACGCACAAATGCAGAAATGCGACAAGCCTCACAACTTTTTGGAATGCAAAAAAAAAACTTGATCTTTGACTCAGCAAGTTGAAACTGAGCTGCAAAAGTGATTTGCGTTGCAGATCAGCCCCACAAATTCCAGGTGGAATTTATTTTCTTTTCAAATGTCACAGAAGTGTAAAAAGACTGCTGAATAGAAGACGAGAAAACAATCAGCAATAAAACACTTGATATTTACTCCAGTGACTAATGGGCAATGTGAAATTGCCTTCTTTTATTTCGCAGATGCACCTTATCTCATTTTCAAGTGTAAAAATAAGTTAGCTAAGATCGGCTGTCGGGATGACTTCCAGTAATCAAGTAATCATATAATGTAGGGGTGTGAATTGCGTAGTACCTGGCGATTCGATTCGTATCACGATTCATAGGCCACGATTCGATTCGATGCCGATTAATCTTGATACAAATCTATAAATTGATTATTGCGATTTTTTTTCACTCAAATTTTGAAAATACTAATCAGTAAACTTCTACATGTACACTGTAAGATTTGTATGAAGATCTATTTATTTACCTGAAACTTCAGGCTTATAACTGAGCTACTGTATTTAACAAACAGGTTGCAGTCTGTTTCATGTTTGAACAGCCCTGAAATAAAATATTAAGGCTTAATGTTCCATTAATATAGCATTCTTTAATGCTTAATGTGTGAATCCTAACCCTAAGTAACACGTTTTGTTGAATATTTCCATCAAAAATTGATGTTTAAAAATCGATTCGACCACATATAGAATCGATTTGAGAATTGTGCACTGTAATATTGCGATATATTGCCGAATCGATTTTTTTTTAACACCCCCAATATAATGATTGAGCACAAGTGTTGCCTTTGTTAAACTAGACATTTATAACAATTCTCATTTGTCTTAAAAAGAAGTTTGACATTTGTCTGTCAAAGCACACAAATTATAAAAAATTACAGCACTTGTTTTCATCCACTTGTATCATGCTTATTAAAGTTTCTCCATTTTTGTGAGGTGGTTGCAGGCACACAAATGCAGAGGATGACTTTTATTACCACGATAACTGATAACAATAGTTATAATAGAAAATAATCAACCTAGAGTTGACTGTGTTTTCTCAGCAAGCAGTTGAATTGCAGTTTGTGGATATTTGCATCATCAAACAAATCCACACCCGACTACTAATCTCAACAATTTAGCAATCGGTTAAAACAAGATACAACATTGGTAACACAGTTAGTTGCTAATCTGTGATAAAACTGCAGCTCTGCTTAACTTCGCTGCCAGGTCATGGCTGGAAAAACTTGCTATATGAAAATGAGCTGAATTGCAACAACAGAATTAGCAAAATTAGCAAGGCTCACAAACACATTTTCCAAAATAGATTAAAAAAATGTAGGACCAACTACAGGTGCAATTGACAACTAATTGATTGTCAATCTAATCAATAATTATTTTGATCTTTAGAGATCTTAATTTTAAAATGTTTCCAAATTCTTGGAATTGAGCTTCTCAACAGCACATTTCTGATTCTGTAGGCCTGATATTTGCAAACATCTGCTTTTATTTTGGAAAACAATTGTCAACGCCAGTATGTGATTCTAAAATCATTTACATTTTGGCATTACATTTGGTCAATTTGAAACAATGATGAATATAGGGATGCAAATTAAAATGTGTTAAAAAACAAACAAAATATATGAATCAATTAATTGACACCGTAATAATCAAAATTAATTGGTTGTTAAAATAATTGTTGCTGCCCTACACCCAAATATTTGCATAAAACCAACGAAAAAGTTACACAAAAGTCCAGGTGTCGTTTAAGGTAACACGACCACAAATGTGGCATGCGGAAAAAACCTTGCGAGAAACAAGGTCGGCGTTTACCAAAAGCCTTCTTAAAGATGCTGGTCTACAAGAGATCCATCTTTAATAATACTGAGCAGAACTATCGAGTTGCATAACTCCCTAAAACATAAACAGTCTCCACATAACGTAAGCTTGTCCTTAATTCCACTAATATGTCAAGTAGCAACTCAACGTATTAGTTCTGGAACACAAAAACGCAACCGCACACGTCAGACTCTACTGGAAAAACAATTACGATGCCTTCTTCATTTAAAATGAGATCTTTTTTTTTTACTGCGCTGATCTAATAGGTTTCAAGAGAGCAAATGAGATGCACACATTCGTCTCCACATAACGCAAGTTCATCTCTTATACTGCACAGGTGAACTTGTCTACAACATCTGGCGAGACTCCTAACATTTCATGTTTTGAGTGATTTACTAACATTGAGATCTATTATGGACATGTATGAGTCCATCCTGTGTAACATTGCATTTAAAACACACATGATAGCTTTCCAAATGCCACAGCTGAAAGGAAATGCAGATGTGGGGGATACGGCATGACTCCTTCTTGAGATTGGCAAAGAAGTTGGCCCTTAGATAATTCTGCAACTCCAAATTTGTAATGCTCAATAGACAACATGTTTTAGCCTTAATTTCCTTTCCAACAATTAATTAAGGCCAACAAGATGTGGATCTTGTTGGCCTTAATTAATTTAAATTAATAAATTAATAAATTAATTTCTTTTTTTTTTTGGAGGATATTACGCCAACATGCCCCACAGACATAAAAGATTTGTTTGACTTACTTATTTCAGATGACTTCAGTCTCTGTCTTTCCTTGACCTTTTCTTTGTTCAGACGTGTGTATGTATGTGACATGTAATCGTGTTGATTGTGTATGTGTGTGTATGCGTGCACAAGGTATTAAATCCCAAAATACTATGTTTAAAATAAACTGTAGTTGCTAAATCAAAATCAGAAGAGGCAGCCTTGTAGGCGCTGTTGACAAAGTTTCCACACTCCTAATCAGCGCACCTGGTTCAATCAACTTGGCTCGTTCATGAGGCTGCAGACACACTATTAAGGGTAATGTTTTATACACACCTGGCCACTAGGTGGCATAGTTCCCATTTCAAACAAAAAAAGGCACATTTATATTCAACAAAATATAAACATGTAGCAGCATTTTTTTCATATTTTTTTTTATTTTTAGTATCAGAGTTCAAATTAATTGTATTTATTTATTTACTTTTACTATCAGAGGATTTACTCTTTAGGCCGTATTTTCGTGCCCCAGTGCAAGTCGAACACAAACCGCAATTTAACTGTGCACATTTGTGGAGTTTTCTTTCTTTTGGTATTTTCCTCGACTTGAGCAGAAAAAAAAGTGGCCATTTGCGCTGTAGTGGAAGGGAATGCAGCCGACTCCTTACCGATAAAAGCGGCTCCCCTCATTCCCTTTAAATTCAGTGCAGAGAGAGAGCTGCGCAGTCTGCATGATAGATGCAGGAGACCGGCCCGCGCAAAACGTATTTAAAAGGAACTGCGAGATTCCCACTTGCAGAGGATGTCAAGTTGGCTTTTGCGGATATTTAACATCGTCACTCAGTTTTCATAGTGATTCAATGTAACTGTTAAATTCCTTCCAAATACACGTTTGCTTTCGCATTCGCATCTAGTCGGTAGCAGGACAGACTTACGTAGAGGCGTTGACCGGCACTAGAACTATTTCCTGCTGGATTTTCTTTGGTCCTACCTCGGGTCTCCTGACGGCCTCACGGCTCTGGCTGGGTTCTGAAGTGTTCGGTTTAGGTGAACGGTATGGGATTTTTTAATAGGTTTTAGGTGAACTAATGAATACACACTCACACGCACGCACACACGCACATGCACATACAAAAAAATAAATACAAAAATAATAAAAAGAAAAAAAGAAGAAAAAAAAGAGAGAGAGCAATGATGATGACATGTCAAATCGGTAAAATTACAGAATGAACAATACTGAGCTCTCCAGGAGAAAAAAACAACAACAATTTCCTGCTTTTGCATCTAAGAATCATGGGAAATGTGGTCCTACTATTCACTGGGGTTGCCATTCGCCGGACAGACAATGCAAGCAAGCTGAGCTTTCTAGCTGTATATTTGCAATGTTACAATGCATGAGCAGCGCGAGGCAAACAGCACAGCCAGCTTCTGATAGCTGTCAGGACCGAGCAAAAACATTGGATAATTGTGAGTGCACAGAGATCCGGACGTTGACGTCACGCATCCCAAAATAGGCGAAAACGCATCTGCCACTTTGAGTAAACGTGAGTAAGCGCCACACTTTAACAATGATTGACAGCGGTTGTGGACCAGACTGAATCAGTCGTGTAGATGTAGTTTGATTGTATAGTTATTAAATAAAGGCAAAACACGTGATCGGGCACTTTTAATGTAGTGGCTGAATCAGCAGATGCTAAATTGCCTGTGTTAGCACACGCAAAATACGGGGCAAATAATCTGTTTTGTTCGTTTGTGCTGCTACGGTTTAATAGATATTACACAGTTGAATTTAATAACTAACGGCTTTTTACGGCATAAATGACGGCGGCATCGGTCGAATTAGCAGATGCTAAGTTGCTAACGTACCTAAATAACACTGCCAATTAAGACTTGCGTGAAACTGCTAACTTTGATGGCATTTTGACCACACATAAAGAGGAAATAAATTCGGATTGTACAAACTTGTAAAGCCTTTGTATGATCAGATTTGAAAGCACTCACCGGTGTAAGAGAGACGGTAATTCCATGGAGCAGCGTTGTCGAGTTGAAGAAAACAAAACAAAAAAAACACTCCTGACACCATGTAAATCATGTCCTTTTCATCAACATGAGTGTTAATGCTCTTGTGCGGAAAGTTAAACGCTAGTTTTATCTTTCTTCGTCATTGTGCTGCTACTTTCCTGCCACGGGGCCGTTCAGAGAAATAGTCACGTGACGTCCGGATCTCTATCGGCTTGTTTAGAGCTGCTGAACAGTCAACTAAGATTTAGCATTTAGCTTTAGCGATTGATGCTTCATTGATGACGATTGATGTCTTCGTGGTTTTTATTTCGATACATTTCTTCTCTTGCTTTTTGTGGCTAAGGCCTGCTTTCGATGTGCTCTAAAATTTGACTGTTTAATTTAATGTACTGAGGTACACGTGAGGGAGCGTCCTTTGTCCTCCTTTTTTTTCTTCATCTAATTTCGACCACTAGAGACGATTTTTTTTTTTTTTCATTTTGGATGAAAGCAGGAATGAAATGCCTCTTTTAAGCTTGAGAGAACAATAGCATAAGAGGTGCCTGGAGTTCAGGCCGACCTTCTGGCAGAGCCTCCTGCAGGTATTACCTGAGGCTTTTGCACTGGAAACTATTTTAATGGAAAACACAGTCAGGACGAATCATAAAAAAAAGAAAAGAAAAAAGATCCCCGTTTCTCCAGAACTAATTATACGCTGGCCCGTCTGTCTGTGTCAGGAAGTTTTCTTGAAGGGAATGTCGGTTTCTAACACCTGCAGCACATTTCTCCACGTCGAACGGTTGCGGATTAACTTTCACGTGACGCAGCGGTCTTGTCTCCTATTGCTGGAATGATGTCGTCATTTGCATGAAATTAAACACAATCAAGGCCTAACATGCTCGGTACAGCCCGGCCTCGCTCGAAGCCATTGAGGACACATGCTGCGTCCACGGAAAAAAAGTTGCATTGCTATGTTACAGACGTTGGTCCAAGAAATGAGGCAGAAAATAAGTTGTGACGTTAATGACTGAATTTAAATTTCCACACAGAGGACAATGCAAAAGTGTAACTTAATTCTAGTAAAATGCCAAGTTAAAAATAAATATGTTAAATGTTTTCTCTTTTTTAAATTTTTAAACAAAATGTATTTTTCACTTATGACAGCTAAAATGTTGTAACATTTAATTACTTTTCTTTTAAATTTTAAAATGTGCTTACATAAAATATATATATATTTTAAATTGACTTATAGTGCAGATTTTATTTTGGAATATTACAAATTAAATCTGGTTTAATTTCAAGTTTTTCTTCCTCTTGATTTTATGAATTTGTCATAAATTTATAAATGTTTGGACTCCTTTATTCTTGTACCATCACTTCACTTCCTTGTCTCGTAATATAACATTTTTTGGGGGAAAAAATACAACTCCCCCTTCATACACATCATTTTGTTATTCTAATGAGGTCTCTAGCTCTCATGTATATAATTACCATAAATACGGCTTTCTTTTTTCCCCTTTTTCCTCACAATTTTTTCATTATTTTTCCAGATGATAGAATTGCTTTATTCAAGAAAATATACAGTATTTCTTTCTTATTTTTGTGACTTTATTTTCATACAGTCTTTATCAATTCGATGGCTTTATTCTTGTAAGTCCTTTTTTTTCCTTCGCATTTCCCCCTTTGCCTTAATAGTCAGCCCTTTGTGTCAAACAGAAGATTTTTTTCTCTCGATCCATTGCATAATTTTCGATAAAGTGTGTCATTGACATCCTGTAAATGTGAAATTAGGTGGTGGTTGATTATTTTCCATCTCACCTAGTGATCTGGCTGTCCTAAATGTGTCCACATCTCTCCCGTCCTCCAACCTTCTGTCTCCATCAGTGCCTTCACGTTTATTTATGTTAATCAACCGGAGGAATCATATGTAGAGCAGACCGATTTTTTTGTGTGTGGTTCAATCACATTACAAAACCAAGAAAACAAACTAGCTTCAATCAGACGACATGTCTTCTTCATATTTTGTCTCTATGGATTTGGTTTTTGCACTCGGCCTGATAGCGTTGTGATTTTGTCTTCATACAACACAGTGAATTTGACATTAGGCAATGTATTGAAGTGCTGACTTTCAGCTTTAATTTAACAGCTTTCACTTAAATATCACATTTAGCATTTCTGAATGAGATCTAGTGTTTACGTAGCGTATTCAAAAGAATTTCAATGCAACAGTGGCGCTAATTCACGCAACCGCCGCCACACCGAGCTTCTTTCAACATGGTGGTTAAATTAGTCAGATGGCTTAATTGTGAGCATCTCTTGCTGTGGAGGACATTTCAGAGTCCCAAGACGTGTACAATAGCATCTATGGGAAAACATCCCAAAACCGGAAGTGAAAATCAGACAGCAGAAATAAATCATGAAGGAATCAATTTTACTCGTCATTAACTGTATATGCTACAAGCTATCCTGCTCATCTAAATATATATGCACTTACTTTGAAGTATATATTTTTTTTAAATCACAATATGTAATTTTTATGATTGAATTTGTGTCTTATTCAAAGTGAATGCAGCTGTGAGATGTTAAATGCTCTGAACCCAACTTCAGTTTGGGAATAGGAGCTTAGCATAAGCCCTTTGACAAGCTATGCTAGCATGCGTTTGCTCAGTTGTGTGACAACAATTTGGAGCATTACACAAGGAGACGGGAGACATGAAGCGTGTGGCGCTGTGGTCACTGTGTACAAACACTTGTAAACAGTTTATACGCTGAAAGGCTGCTGTGTTTTCTCTCCACGCCGTCTCCTTTCTCACCCGCACTCCACGACCTTCATACAATAAGCAACCACACCCCCACCCGGCTAACTTTCCGCTAGTAAACCTCTCTTCACCTAAAAGTGTCTTCAATTTGAAAGCAAACACGAGATAAGTCATTTTCAGGGTGTCGCCAGCTGAAAATGACATCTGCCATGTGACTCGAGCGAGTATAGTAAAGATGTTCATCTGCTTTTTGAATTTGGACTCTAAATGTGGCGGTGGAATCCTAGAAATCCAGGAAGAATGCACTTGATACTGTAACACAAAATGGCCGATTGTTTAATAACACACCTCATTGGGTTCCACTTATTTCTTTTTCTCATAAATTCCTTTTCAGGAAGTCACAGTGCATGAAAACGTTCTTGCAGTTGCTTGAGCAGCCTGCACAGTATGAATGGGATTGTTGACATTTTACTGATATCTGTTAGCTTAGCTTTAGCATGAATACAACAAAAGTGCTAAAGAACCCGCTGTGGTTGTACAACTGGAATTCAAACAAACGGTCCTTAACACAACTCAGGTACAGTATGTTTAATACATCTACACTTATAGTATTAACTCCTAAGTAATTCTACTTTTTTTTATCCCATAAAATGTTTTTTTCTTTTTAATTTGAAGATTCCTTATGAAATGTTCATGTTTCATTATGAAATTTCAAGCTTCTCTAATAATTTTACCATGTGATTATATGATTATCTGTAGTATTACAACTTTGTGAGATATTTCCCTCCATATTTCCCACCCTATTTTTTTCCTCATGGTACTCCCACTATAGTAGCATGTGGTTAGCACCTCCGCCTCACACTTCAGAGGTTGCGGGTACAATTCTGGCTTGTGGCTTTCCTGTGTGGAGTTTACATCCTATTTCCGTGTCTGTGTGGGTTTTCCCTAGTTATTCCCGTATCTTCCCACATTACAAAAACATGCATGTTGTTAGGTTAATTGAGGATCAAATTGTGCGAATGGTTGTTTGTCTATACTGTATGTGCGATAGGTTGGCTACATGTACACCATTGGCGTTTGGTCAATACTGTAGAGGGAGCTTGGGCAAGAATTATTAATTAATTATAATAATATTACGCCTTATTTTCTGGGTGTTGAATGCTTATCAGCGTTTTGGGAGAATCTTTAGTGTTTAATTGTTATGATCCCCCCCCAATGCGTTTCAATAGGGCTCAATTTTACACAAAATGTGGCTATTTGTGGGCCGGTCCAGTCCCAATCCCCCATGGATAGTGGGCGGTGACCTTAAAGTAAATAACTTAAGTTGTTTAAATTGATATATTGGTCCGTATTTTGATCGGACTGGATTGGTTATCTTTTTTAAAATTGTTTTACTTGTAGTTCCATAAAATCCTTATTGTGTAAAATTTACTTACCAGCGGCCAAATTGACATCGCAGCGCTTCTCCATCGTTTTATGTACTGCATGCTTGACATAAGCATTTCAAGCACTTTAAAAACATTTTTGGGTGTGCGTGAATTAGACTTGTTTTTTCGTTACTTTACAGAAAAGACAACCATTCACTTTCACATTCATTCTGTTACCGAGTGGGAAGTGAATCCACACTATGCATGTCAGGTACTGTCTATGATAAATGCCCCTATTGACATCGCATACAATATTCTCTGCCGTTCAATAACTAAAATTGTGCTCCAATGCCTGCTGGGAAACAGCATAATTAAGCATTAATTACCATTTTCTGTTGCTCATGCATTGTTCTTACAACATTGCACTAAATCTGCGCTCATGCGTAAAAAGTATTTTTTTGGGAAGTGGCTACATCGTTGCCAGACTTCAGTTTCTTGCCAGTGGATTTGCTTGCCGTCAACCGTGATCATCATCCTTGTAACGTGGCCATCCATCTTTCACAGTGAAGATATATAAGACCACACTAGCGCTAGCGCACAAATGAAAACCACATTGAGACTCGCACTGTGTAATCCCTCCATGTCTTTTCCCAGGTAATAAACATTTGGATTTGTTTGCGAGGAAATGATGGTTTTGACATCAAGGTTTGCTGGGAATGAAAAAAAAAAAGATTCCGTGCATGAACATGCTGTTCACCTGAAGTCTTTAGTGGTGCTTGCTGATGTTTGAGTCGTTGAGCAGCAACCGCAACAAGTGTTCAAGTCATCAGCGTTGACGTCATGAGCGAGGAGAGAGAGTCCAGGTACCGCCTCGATGTTCCATCAACTGTCGAGGCCCCTCAACACAAACTTGGATGCAAGCAGGAAACATGTCATCATACCGTCATGCAAATAGAAAGGAACTTAATCATTGCTGCAGATGAACCTGGAATGCTGTGGGCACACACAGAACTGAGGTGGTACCATGACTTATAAGCGTTTCATTTGTTCCGTGACCAAATTTACAACTCCGTTTACTCGTACATGTCAAATTTCTGGTCCAGGTTTCTCGGAACTTAAAGGCGTGCTGACAAAAGAAATTATATTAAATATATTTTAGAATATCAAATAAAAAAAACTAGAGGGGCTTAACTGGGCTACACAGATTACAGGGGCCGTTTAACTCTTCCTAGGGTGTGCGCCAAAGACACACTTTTTTAGTTTGGCATTTAAATAATCTTTTTAACCCCTTTTCTTAGTTCCCAGTTCCTTTTATCATATTGTCTTTTAGCTTTGTTTTTGCTCTTTATTGTTCTCTTTTAGTCTTTAATTTTTATTTTATTTTGTTGCCTTTTAGTTTTGAGCTCCAGTGTTTCCTGGGTGCCTTTCCTCACATGGTTTCTCTGTGCTCCGCCACGTTTGTTTGTTTCCCCCCCTTGTGGGGTCTTTGTGTATTTTTTTTCTTTTTATAGTATTATGGATGTTTTAATTGTTTAGCACCTCGAGTTGCATTTTAATGTAGGTAAGTTGCTATATAAATAAAGTTTGATTGACTGATTGTCTGACATCACGGCGACACTGTTCTCGATTAGAATATTTTCCAATTCGAGGCGCCTCACCATCGCACTCAGTCCATTCAGCGATGCTTGCCCCTCACACAAGTGCAGTGTGAAAAGTTTTTTTTTTTTCTGGATTGCTCAGTATTGTTCATTCGGTAATTTTACCGATTTGACATGTCATCATCATTGCTCTCTTTTTTTTATTTATTAACATACCATTAATCTAAACCGAATACTTCCAGCCAGAGTCGTGAGGCCGTCAGGAGACCCGAGGAAGGACCAAAGAAAAGAAAGGAAAGTGAAATCCAGCACCGACCAGACACCACCCACCAGGCCACCAACCAGAGTCCTTCACCAACCCCAGAGACATCTAGATTTCAACAAATCAGGGAGACCTCAAGAGACCAAAGGAGAGAATGAGGAAAGGAAGGAAGGACAGACGAAGCAGAGTGAGATCCACAGACACCAGCCTCCACCGATTCAATGACCTGAGGAAGATTGTGTCTGAGTTTCGATAGATGCTGGTGTGGTGGATCTGGCATGCATGAAAATCTCCACCAAAGAGGAGAGCCGTTGACCCCTGCCAGGACAGAGCAAGCGCAACACCTCAGGGCCCCCCAGGCCACAGCAGGGCCAAGGGACAACCCCCGGGCTCCGCAGGGGCCACCGGCCGGAGGACAAACCTAGGAGCAGGAGCGCCCCCCACCCCAACACGGACCGCGCCCCCAACCCAACGCAGCAGGACGGGGCACTGCAGGCCCGCCAGGCACCCCACCGGTCCACAGTCGCTTCCCCCACGACCCCCCGCCCTCATCCACCCCAACCTAGCCCCAGCCGCCCCCAGACCCCCCCCCCCCACCACTCAACCGGTGGCGCGGCGGGGTCACGGACAGGGGATCGCAGCACTGCTCTTGCTTGCCCCTCACACAATAAATGGGTTCATTGACGACATGCAGCTAAGTGCAGTGTGAAAAGGGGTTTTAAGAGGACTGTGTTTCCGATGATCATTCATCTTAAAAACATAGTATTAATTTCAATAATATGCAAAAAAACATGTTCTATTACATCCATGTACATTCTTTGATATCATCTTAGATGTTTTAATTGCTAATTAAACGTATTACATAGGTTGCGTCGCACCTTACAGGAAGCTGATGTTTCGTCGCCATCTTTCTGCTACGGATACCCGAAGGAAAACAACTTTAGTAACTGTTAGTAGGCTTGCGAAGTGTGCTCTCCCTGAGGCACACCTGTCCATGCGCTTCCAAATTAGGTTGTTGCATTCAATTAGTTCACCACCAGATGGCATAAAATTATACACACTGTCTTTTTAAGCGGCCTTGTCCATGGTACTGGTCCGTATTTTCATCGACAGGCACACGTCCGCTTGGCACAAAAACAGGCATGTCGTCATTTTGGTGCCGGGGCAAGTCTAGTTAAGCATGTTTTTTTTAATTTGGTACATTCCTTGCTGGGGGTTTAGGCACACTGAGCTGCTGCGCCCCCCGGTGCATCTCCCCAAAAATGGATGAGATTTTAGACTCAGTAAAACCAGGTCTAACTAG
This sequence comes from Vanacampus margaritifer, assembly GCF_051991255.1. NCBI lineage: Eukaryota > Metazoa > Chordata > Actinopteri > Syngnathiformes > Syngnathidae > Vanacampus > Vanacampus margaritifer. Next base: position 15,050,665 of record NC_135442.1, read on the forward strand.
TGGTGCAGGTGGTGTAATTGGATTTTGTTGGATTGGATCGAGGCGTAGGGAGACGGATTTGGTGTTCTGCGGACGTGTGTGTTGGATGTCATTAGATTTCATTTTTAAATATGACAACAGCGTCTTTCAGAATCATTCTAGAAATCAGTTCATTACTCAAATTATTAGCATTATCATCTAAAATAAAAATATTTAATACAACCCCCAGAAATAGATGGGGGTGCAAGGTAGTCTCCAATTGCCCACAAAACTTTATATAAGTGTTATACCTGGTTCTATCTACTGTATGTTGTGTTTCCTGGAAAACATAAATACATGCCCCCCCCCCCCCCCCTCGAAAAAAAACAGCAATGGGTAAATTTGTGAATAGTAAGCCGCGGGAGATTATTTTAATGCATATAATGGATAAGAAGTACTAATTTTGCCTTCACAAAGGCTTTGACTGCAAACTATGAAACTTTGCACTGAACAATATCCTCTGGTAGTGAAACACAAATGATGGGAACACTTGGCAGCCATCATAGAACCACATGCACGCACACAAGCCACTGTTTAGTTTAAGAATCAATGCAGTCATATTTTCCACTTGCTACTGAATGTTGAAATTTGTCATGTTGAAAAAAATTGAGCAAATCCATACGATCAAAAAGTCTGCACAGAGGTTATCGAATTGAAAATTCACTTTGAATGCCTGCAGCATGCAAGATTCTGCATTCAAGGTAACCGTGAGTGGAAAAATTATCTCAATTCTGTTTTTTTTTTTTCCATCTTCTGCATCACAAGCAGGTCAAGCGAGGGAAAAAATGCAGGCCTAAAAGCTGAGCTGTGAAAAGACTTTCTTGCTCTTGGCCCACAATTAGACCTTTCCAAAGTCACGACACGAGCTTCACGTCCGAACATGGCACTGTCACACTGGGAGGGATTTTTTGGGCCAGCGGTTTTCCACTCAGTGGTGATTTTTTCTTCTTCTTCTTCTTCGGGGAGTTTGGTGGCCGGATGAGAGGGGACAAAAATCCTGGAGGTTTTCTTCATTGAATCTGATCCGGCTTACGGAAACTGGCGCGAAATGTCGCTCTTTTACGAGACCTTGTCAAGATATTTTTTCTTTTTTATCTCTCCCTGACACAGATTTGTGCTTGCGTGGCGGGCGCGTGTTGGCGGGTGATGCTGATGATGTGCTGAAAAGCAATAAAACGATGGAAAAGGATGATGACAAAAGCAGAGCGAGGGCCCATTGTCCTCCATCCACAAACTCATATACGGGGAAAGACTCTTAAAAGACCCCCAGAGACTTCATTAGGTACAGCCACTTTGCACCAAGCAGTACGGCCCCCTGATACGGGCTATTCGGTCCCTGTACGACCGATGTCAGAGTCTGGTCCGCATTGCCGGCAGTAAGTCGAATTTGTTACCTGTGAGGGTTGGACTCCGCCAAGGTTGCCCTTTGTCATCGATTCTGTTCATAACTTTTATGGACAGAATTTCTAGGCGTAGCCGAGGCGTTGAGGGGGTCCGGTTTGGTGGCCTCAGCATTGCATCTCTGCTTTTTGCAGATGATGTGGTGCTGTTGGCTTCTTCAAGCCGTGACCTCCAGCTCTCACTGGAGCGGTTCGCAGCCGAGTGTGAAGCGGTTGGGATGAGGATCAGCACCTCCAAATCCGAGACCATGGTCCTCAGTCGGAAAAGGGTGGAGTGCCCTCTCCGGTTCGGGGAGGAGGTCCTGCCCCAAGTGGAGGAGTTCAAGTATCTTGGGGTCTTGTTCACGAGTGAGGGTAGGTTAGAGCGGGAGATCGACAGGCGGATCGGTACAGCGTCTGCAGTGATGCGGACGCTGTATCGGTCCGTTGTGGTGAAGAAGGAGCTGAGCCGAAAGGCAAAGCTCTCGATTTACCGGTCGATCTACGTTCCTGCCCTCACCTATGGTCACGAGCTGTGGGTCGTGACCGAAAGAACAAGATCCCGGATACAAGCCGGGCTCTACCTTAGAGATAGGGTGAGAAGCTCGGTCATCCGGGAGGGACTCAGCGTCGAGTCGCTGCTCCTCCACGTTGAGAGGAACCAGTTGAGGTGGCTCGGGCATCTGGTTCGGATGCCTCCTGGACGCCTCCTTTGGGAGGTGTTCCGGGCTTGTCCTACCGGCAGGAGGCCCCGGGGACGACCCAGGACACGCTGGAGAGACTATGTCTCTCGGCTGTCCTGGGAACGCCTTGGGGTCCCGTCGGATGAGCTGGCTGAAGTGGCTGGGGAGAGGGAAGTCTGGGCTTCCCTGCTAAAGCTGCTGCCCCCGCGACCCGACCCCGGATTAGCGGAAGAAGACGGATGGACGGACAGTACGGTTCAGTTCAGTTAAGTTGGCATTGTAAAAACACCTCACAACTAAATTTACAATACATTTCCCAAGATCCAAACGCACAGCGTTCGTCCGATAATTATTTTGATAATCAATTCATAGACATTGTTCAATTTAGAATTGTCAGAATCCTCCCCCTTCATTAACCTCTAATACTATCTGTCACCTTAATGAGTTCTTCCTGCAGAGTTGTGTAAACAGTGGCCTGGTTGAAGTTAATTGAGTTCAATTAACTTGTTTGTCTACTTCTCCTGCAGTGAAAGCGCCTCTTGGCCTCACTAACTTTGGTTACGTAATAGCTCACAATGATGGGACATTGACTTGCTAAGAAGAATTAAAAGAAGAAAAATGTTTTGTTTTGTTTTTTGAGAGGAAAAGAAGAGGAAAAATGTTAACTTTTCTAATCATTGTACACGTTTCTTAATTTACCAAATATTATATATTTTGTTTAAAAATCTAATAGATTGTGGTGAATACAAAAAGAGCTATTTTTATTTACTCAAATATGACAAAAAAGGACCAAAATCTCAACATAAATGGACCCAAATAAAGATCTGCGATAAAGTGAATTGACAACAAGTGCACCGGGAAGTAGTGAGGGACCACTATATCTTGAAAAAAAAAATCAGATGAATCAATTAATTTACTAAATATTAATTTAATCATAAATTACAGCCCTAAAATTAAACAAAAAATTATTAAATTAACATCTACACAATTTAACATTGAACCTTGCGATGATGTACCACAACACTTAAAGCCACGTTATAAACCAATTTCAAGACTTGCACATGTGAAAACATATTGTCTCGTTGCCATGGAGACAGCCTCAGCTGGCCTCATCAGGGACACAAAAAACTCTAGTGTCCACATCAAGCAGTCAAGCGTTATCAAGAAGAGATAACATTTGTTTTGAAAACAGGCCAACAATAATTTCAGTCAGTCTTGAGTCTTTGCATGTGACTCTCTCAGTGGGGCATCAATTGGCTGAATTAGCGCTCAATTTCTTATAGACCAGACGCCAGCAACCAATATGCCAAGTGGGAAAGTTAGTATGGCCAGATCGAGAATGTTTGGACATGTTCAGAGGAGTGATTGTGCCTATATTGCTAGAAGGACACTGAAATTGGAGCCGTCAGGTAAGAGGCAAAAAGGAAGACACGAGAGGAGAGTTATGGATGTGATGAAAGAAGACTTGTGGACAGCTGGAGTTAGAGCAGGAGATGCAGAGGACAGGGAGAGATGGATTAGGATGATTCACTGTGGCAACCCATGAATAAGGTTAAGCTGAAAGGGAAAGAAAAAAAAAAGTTTGTTTAGACCCATAATGGAAAAAAAAAATCCTCGGAGACGTAGCTGACCACAGCCCTGACAAACAGGGACTCGTAAGTGGTTAGGAGACGGGGTGTGAAACAAAGAGAGGTAATGTCGTCAAAGCAATCGCTGCAACTTTTGAAATTATTAGACGACCACGTGAATCCAAAGCAAATGTTATTCCTCAAGTATGACAACCCTGACAACAACAAAGAACCAGATGCCAAATTCAGTCCCTCGTGTGGTGTTTTACTCAGTCAAGTCGGCCTTTCAATACGGGCCGTGACGAGAAATAATCAGGAAACATCTAAACTTTTACATGAACTCTGGATTTGTTTTTATTCCCGCTGCGTCCAACTGCGAATTAAAAGAAGTTGAGTAAACATAACAGAGAAAGACAGTGATGAGTGAACCGCAACACATGGTAATCAAAACTATCTGAGAGTTTGAGGCTTACTTATGACTGGATCCAGTGCTTTAGAGGGAGCATCGTATAGGTCGATTGTTCTGCATGTTGATACAAACCAGACAGAATTCCACACAGCCAGCTCGCAGGGCCTCTTTCTGGAATCGAGTAATAGCTGAAAGGATAGAAAAAGAAGCGTGTGGAAAGAAGAGAAGTCGGTGTCAAGACAAGTTTACATGGCAAGGCAAGATGCAAAGGGAAGCGTAACGTGGATATTCTTTTATGTTTGCTTATGACGATTTGGACTTTCTACATCAAATCTGCTTGTCCATCAGAATGTAAGACAAAAATTGGACAGCTATCTCCATACGCAGCCAACACATACGTTTTTGACCACATATTCCCTTGAAGAAAAGTAAAGACCCCCCCCAAGACAAGAACTGGTTGTCCTTACATTGTTTTCATAATCGGATAATGGACCTAATGTGAATTGGCAATAATGTCTATTTTCTCATAAATGTAAATCTAACAATTAAAGTGTGATTTTTTTTTAACACACTATACTTGAAAATGGATTCATTTTCTAGAAACATGTTGTTTGCACACACACCAGAGCTAATAACCAATAAATGTCCTGAATTGCTATTTAAACATCCCTAATTATCCTGTTGTTCATATTTCATTTAAAATTTTGACATTCAATTTACTGAAACATTGAACAGTTGGACAAGCATTCAAAAGTTTAGGGAAGGTCAAATGAAGTTATTTTTAGAGGTTTTTGTGTATTTTAGACTTATACTGAAATTTCACATGGAAGGCAAATATCCCTTACGTTTTCTAAGTAGCGTACAGTACAAGGTCATTTAATTAAGGAAAACTAATGAAATAACTACTACTAGCGAACTTCACACTAGGTAACAGCTCTCCTGTTTTGGTTCATATACGAAAAATATTGGTATAAAAAATATAGTACACTGTACAACTGGGTTTAAAAGGAATTCACGCCGCAAATCCACTTTAGAAGTTGGCAAACAAGGGATGGAAAGCGAGACCTTCCTAGCTTAGACATAAGGTTGTGATGTATCCAACTTTAAAAGCAGTATTATGCACTGCACATAATTCTGTGGACCGTTACAATAACTGTATTTCATTTGTGGATGGTTGTTTTAAAAATATATATTTTTGAATTTTTATTACACAATAGCTACAGTGATGTTTTTATTTAAAATTTGCACACAAGGTATTTAAAAAACTAAAACTAATACAGAAACTAATAATAAAAACTAAACTAAAATCAAACATTTCCAAAAACTAAAACTAACAAATCCCCTTTGACTATGAGTCTTGTTTCTTTGATTTGTAGGCACACACGTTTAAGAGAAGCAAGTTTTTTTTCCTCCCGCATTAGCATTCAGAGTTCATGAAGGACAGAAATGCTTTGCCTTCCTCTACTTGATTTGTTTTGAAAGTCAGCAACAAGTTGAAAGCATGTGACTCACACCTGCCGACATTCCGAAAACATCCGCTTAAGCGTCGGAAAACATTATTCCGAAAAGATTTACGTGTGTGGTGCTAAAACTGTCCGAGAACAGTCGTTTTGCTTTTTTATTGCTCCGGAGAAAATGGTAGCATATCATATTTAAGAAATAAACGACGTCAAATAAAATACATTCGTGCTTGCCTTGTCCACTGTAGTTCAAAGTAGCAACAGTCGTAGACCCCATTAAAAACAAAACAAAAAAACTTTGGTATGTTATGTAACGTGATGTCATGAACTGCCTCCCAACTGACAGATCCAGTCAGCAAGCAGGCCAGGTCAGGTTGATTACTCGCCGCGCTCGTCCATCATCGAAGCAGACTGTTATTATTATTATTGTCATTCTTATATTGAATGTGCTCTCTGCTTGTGATGAAAGGCGTGCTTCCATCGCAAGGTCCTGCTTCCTCGGGGGACACGCCCCCGCTGGCGCGCGCCCTCCGTTTCCTGTCTCGTGCAATGACATGTGAGATAATCAAGTACTTTGGGAGGGCGGGGACGCCGCGCCGCGCTACGCGTACACGCACGTGCGAACCGACATGTGTGCGCCATGCACACACACTTACTACACACGTCGAGTCCTTGAGGCCCACCAGAAAGTCTTGGCCGGCCACCATTAAAAAGGGGAAGGAACGCGCGCACGTAAACTGCCCAGAAACACATGTTAAAAGAAAACAAAGTCGGTTGTAAACAATGATATATTGTACAGTTCGCACTTGAAAGGAAGCTAAAGTTGTAATGAGCGCTGTCGCAAGGCATATTGGTGCTACATTTGACCTTGGTGTGTCTCCATGGCATCACCGGAGAATATATTTATAGACTGCATGATGAGAGACAATGTTTCCATGGAATATAATGGTAGCCCTTAACGATTTTGGACTCCCAAAAAGCTGACTCAGTGTGTGCGTGTGTGCGTGTTTATTCGGCTAACGCGGGCAGCCAAACCAGGAGGCCTAAGCACGATGACTCTTTTTAAGGGGATCGAAAGGATGCTTCCAAATTGGTTTGGCAGTCGCGCCGGCGCACGCACATGCACGTCGCTATCTTGATTGTTTGGTTAGCCGTCGTGCGCGGCGTTTGCATGGTCTACGCCTCTTCTGGCTCACCAAAAGATGACAAACATGGCAGTAAACAGTCTGAGTAGTTTGTTTTTAGGGGAAAAAAATACCTGAAAGGGGTGCTTGTGTACTTTTTTTTTTTTTTAGTGTTGTGCGGTGCACTCACTTTAAGTCCTTGGAGAAGGTACGAACAGTGACCTATGAAGGTCCGGTTTATGAAGGTGGCATGCGTTTACCACGGTGGTGGGTCGAATTGAGATACGAATTGGGCATTAGCATGATATCAAACTGTAAAGCAATCAGTCAATAAGGCCCATCTAGGCAGTTCATTACTTCGATTGCTGGACTGGAGGGAGCAAAATTCACAAGGATTAATTTAGCGCTAGCTAGCTGCTATGACAGACACAATTTGGGTGGATTTCAATGCAATTCAATCCAATTAAAGAAATGTATTTCTTTCTTTAAAAAATAAATGAAAAGGGACAGAAAGAAGTCAAACAAAAAAGACAAAAAATGTCGACTAAAAATGAAAAAAATAACAATTATAGTAATAATAATATTAAGCAGTCAAGAAGCTATTTAGTAAAAGACAAAATGATTCAAGAGCATTGCTTAGTGCTATATATATATATATTTTCCAGTAATTGAGCTTTTATACATTTTTTTAAAAATATAAATGGGCTGAGATGATTTAGTTTTATAATCCAGATTGTTTGACTGAACTGACACCTTGAGTTGAAATACATCTTTCTTTTTGTTTTGCTCTGTACTTATGTTTGGAAAAAAATATCTGTTCCTCTTAATTTGTACTCACTTTTAAAAAAAAAATATTTGCATGTTGAAAGAGGCTAATTATTTGTCCTCTTTTGCGTGTTCCAAAAATTTTGAAGACAGATTTCTTGTAAGAAAAAACACCTTGCAAGGATGATTTATTAAACAGAGAATTCTCCGGTCACCGGCAACAATTTACATCACGTAAAAAGGTGGAATTGAAAAGTGCCGAAATGTGCCCCCTCCCTCGGGGAAGATGGCTTCTTATAGTAAAGTAAAACGCCTCTCTCCTCCTACAAAGAATGAGTAGAACAGATTGGTTGTCACACAATATGTTACATAATATTATTTTCGTACACAGACTGCACCTGTTTTCATCTCTAGACAAAATACACTCTCAGGGCACTTTTCGTACTTTCTCCCATAACAAAATCTCACAAACAAGTTGAACTGGACAGCTCCTAATGTAGTAGAGTTGTGGGAGTGCGCGCTCTCTCTCACGAACAAAATGTTTTCGCACCGAACACTGAGAAGGAATTTTAGACCAAACAATTTACCAGCTTAGGTTAAGGTCGAATTATACTGAGTTCAACGTTATATCACCTACTCTACACATCTATAAAACATTTCAACATGGTTAATATATGAAATAAATAATTAAAAATGTTAATAATGTATAACAATGTTAATTGGTAACATTTCGTGATGGGCTTTTATACATTATTTTAATTTTTTAGTTTTATAAATATTGGATTAGTGTAGTTTCTGTATCCACATCCAAACACGACACGAATAGCGCGTTTCTGTAAAAGAAAAATGAGTTCAGTATAGGTTTTGCACCTTTTACCTTAAATTTAAAACTTTACCAAATGTAAAAAAAAAAAAAAAAAAAACACCATGGGTTCTGATCCTGGAGGTTCAAGTAAGTTATTTGAAACTAAAAATGAAAATCTTTCCACAGGTTGATGCGGTTGTGCGTTATATATATATTACATATATGTATATTCTAATTGAATCTCATACCTTAACAAGCAAGGGAAAATAAGATAAGATTGGAGGCGAAGGTCTGCGACCTTGACCTGACCAGCATGTCTCCACAACCACTCAGATGTCTGTATTTCTTCGTCAGACAGCAGGATGACAACCTTTAACCCTGTAATGCTTCAGTCAAGTCACTAACAGAATGAGTTACTGCAAGCAAACCATCTCTGGTCGTTGCCACCTCACTCTTTGTCTTTGGAATGTTGGTTAGGAATGTGATCTGTGACCAGAGCCAAGCAAGTGCCCTTGATGTCGGCACTTAACACAAATTGCTTTCCCAGGGGGATGAAATTGTGTCTGCTGGTCTTGTGTAGTCACGATGAAAGGGAATATTCGGGGCACTTAAATGAACCCAGAACTTCAATGTAGAAAAATAGACAATGTACTGCCACAACATTGGCAATGGGTTTATTGCAGCAGATAATTAATATAATAGAAATATGTGTGGTCTGCTTGAAGTAGACATACAGTATTGTGTAATTTTCACAATTAGTTCCAGAGTGTCTTAATAAAAGCTTTCTGGAATTCTTCATTCAAAATACACATAGATTAACAAGTATGGCACACTTAAACATGGCAGCGTGATTCTGTCTCATACAAAAGCGCCACTGCTCACCCCAAACCACCAGGCTACGCTTTCATTACCATGATAACCTGGGACAGAGCCGTGGCAGTTGCGTACAGGGCTTAGGTGTCAAACTCCGGTCCTGGAGGGCCGCAGTCCTGCAGGTTTCAACACAAGCTGATTCCAATCAACAGGATTGTTATCAGGCTTACGCAGAGCTTGCTGATTAGCTGATCATATATCAGCTGTGTTGGAGAAGGGAAACATCCAAAACCTGCAGGACTGCGGCCCTCCAGGACCGGAGTTTGACACCTATGGTTTAGGGCAGAGTTGGGCAATCTCGGTCCTCGAGGGCCGGCGTCCTGCAGGTTTTGGAGATTTCTCATTTCCAACACAAGCTGATTCCAATCAACAGGATCGTTATCAGGCTTACGCAGAGCGGAAGGAAGCCCCCGTAAATACAACATAAAACCATCATTTTGCAGGCGTTGGGCAGGAACTGATTTTCCTATTTTTCTCAAATCTGTACTAATTATTATTATTAAAGTAATGTTTTATCATTCTTATTTATTTATTTATCTTACAAATTACTGACTGATTTTTAAGTGTTGAAAACAGATGATTTTGGAGGTGCAAGATTTTTGCCTGTCAGCAATTTGCTTTTTCAACAGTAGAGGCAGTACTTCATCTCCAAGCTGACAATTTGCGCTTTGTCAATCAGCGTATTAGATCTATACATGTGGTGCATGCAACAGATATTTCCAAAAACGAAAATGAGAAGTTTCATGTACAGCTGATGATTATCATTCCCAGTTATCAATTTGACCGAAGAAAAATAATCCAGGAAATGCTGTAAAATGCAACTTCACTACCTTTCCCCAAATAGAGTATTTTCCCCAAATAGAGTATTTAGAGGGATTGATTGTTTATGATTTTTTTTTAGGCTCTGGAACTCTGTTGTCATGTAGGTATGCACAAAGCCAAAGACCCTGAATTAAGGAACGGCTGATCCATACACGACCATAATGGGTTAAACGTCAGATGTCACTTTTTAGACAATAATCTTACTGTGCATTCTAAGTAAATCATGCATATGAATGGCATTGAATGTGCCTGTTAGTGTGCATACAAACACTCCTTCAGAGAGAAGCACAAGGGAAGGAGAATGAAAACTTGTGTCAGAGAGCAGCTGCTGCAGATGGAAAGCAGAATTGGTGCGGACCCACTAGACTAAGCAGGGAGGGAAAAGTAAAAAAAAAAAAAAATTAAAAAACAGAAGAGAAGAGAAGGGCGGGAGGTTTGGCGACAACTCCTTTTCGAGAGAACGCCAGTGTTTCCCTCTGACCCCTCCCCTCCATCAGGGAGGTATAGAAGGTGCAGCAGCATCCGAACCTGCAGTCAAGTGTGCTGCACAGCTCAGAGAAAGTCATCCAACCTCTTCCAGAGACAATCCAAGCAAGAAACCTGCTACCTGCTACCTCACGTGACTTGAGAGCCTCCTCTGAACTTTGAGACGCCAGCGTTGGTCCGTTCGTCCCAAGATTCCGCAGCACAGGGCGCCCGCAGTCATGACAAGGATGCAGCAGCGCTCGTCCGGCTTTCTGGTCCTCTTCCTGGTGGTCCTCATCGCTGGGATAGTTTTGTCTGGTCCCTCCACGCCACGCAGGAGCAGAGGTAGGACATGCCTACGTTATCTTATGTGTCCACTTAGCAAACATCTGATTATGATTAATTGGCGACCTGGTTCGAGTCCATGCTGGTATAGGGTTTAGTTTACGTGTGCACCTGAACAGGATACGGGTTAGAGAATGAATGAATGGTTCTCTGATTAAAGGCTTGGTCTTCGTCTATTGGTAGGTGTCTTCCACATTCCTGGTGGTTTGGAGTTGGAGAGTCCACCTGCTATTAAATGTGTTTCTGCCCTTCACTCTAAAAACAGTTGGGTCAAAGATAACCCAATTTGGGTCAAAAAGTTGGGTAAAATTAATAACATAAAACTTGGGTTCTTTTGTGTTAAACAAATATGCCAAAATGTTGGGTGGTCGTTCTTTTGATGTTGGGTTATTTTTGACCCAACAATTCTTTTTAGAGAATACACACTACTTGGGCCAATGTAACCCAACTTTCTGGGTTGTTTTTGGACAAAGCCGTCTAATAAATGGGTTTGATTTATACAAAATAAACCCCCAAATATGTCGTTTTGTATAAAACAACCCAACAAATTGGGTGATTTTATACAAAACATTCCCTTTTTTACCCAAATTGGGTTATTTAGGACCAAGGTTATTTTAGTGAACTAAAACTAATGAAAAAACTAAAACTAACGAAAAAACTAAAACAAAAATTCAAAAAAACAATTTCGTTAACGAAATAAAATAAAAACGAAAATGCTTTTAAAAAAATGAAAACTAACTGAAACTACATTTTATAATATATATATAATTATAGCAAAAATGTCCTTTGTTTTAGTCTTTGGTAATCAACTTAATGCCAACAATTGGGGATGATTTATTTTTATATTAATCGGAATAAGGACATTTGATAGTGTGTCACACAAAAGTGACGTCATCTAGCAGCAGCCAATAGAAAAGCACCTTCAGATGACATTGCTCCCATGGTGCTTTTTAAATATTATGCACAAGTAATACAAAAAATAAATAAATAAATACTGAAGCTAACTAAAACTAAACTAAAATTAATCATTTCTGAAATAACTTAAACTAATAAAAACTAACTAATTAAAAAAAAAAAAAACTCAAAATGGAATAAAAACTAAAATGAAAAATTCTAAAACTAAGTAGCTAACTAGGACCCAACTAAACCCATTTTTGGGGGGTTATTTTTCACCAAACAACCCAATAAAATAGCTCGTTTTATATGGGGGGTTGGGGGTGGGATGTTTGTTTCCCCAATTTGTGAGGGAAAAGGGATCAACCCACTACTTGGGCCAATTAACCCCAACTTTTTAGGTTGTTAAAGTAGTGAGTGGGTCCATTTTTGACCCAAACTGGGTTATTTTGAGCCACCTGCCTTTAGAGTTCATGTGACAAAAATTTGGAAGACAGGCACTGTTGTTCAAAAGATACCCCCCCCCCCCCCCAACAGCTGCATCCTCCCACTGTACCTGCATTATGTAGGAATCCATTTGTTCAATACTGTAGAGAGCTTCTGAAAAACCAATGCATATCATCCAGACAGGAGTCTGGTTCTCACTGGTCAGACTCACATCAAGTTTAAAAAATAAATAAAAAAATTAAATTCTGGACCACAGCTGGTCCGTCACGGGTTTTTCTTGGAGGCGTCCTTGGGTCAGGGAGTTCAAAGGTTAATCTTGCAAGACAAGCTTACAAGATCAAGTATTACAGCAGGAGTGTGATGTCTTTCTGGTGTGGCAATTAAAATGTGAGTTACACGAGTTTGATTTTAATCAAAGCACCCGCAAACATTGCAGCTGCGCAGTCATGTATTGTGCCTAACTAAGCATAAAGACCACACACTAAACATCCGCAGTAGTTCCAGCAGCACAGATGGGAGATTATCACTACAGGTTTTTTTAGTTGACAAATGTTACATACATTTTACCTCCCTTTCGGGAGTTTGAACAAAACCTGAGAGCTTTCTCTCTCTTTCCGACAGGAAAGAAGAAAGAAGCCATAACACAGTCTCAGTAGATTAGATAATTGAGTCGCTGATTGGCAACTTTTGTAAACAGAATATTTTCCTGTCTCACGTTGCAGAGACGCACTCCGGATCTGCTTTTTCTCTGATGCATTCACAAGTCGTGCTGTATTTGTTGCTTTAAAGACTTTGATGGTTGTAAAAAGTGATGTGAGGTGAGCAGCCAGCCAGCAGCCTCGACTTGGTTAACGCTTGCTGGCACAAGTTGGCTTGCCAACAAGTCACGGTGTGCAGCTTTGTGCTTGTTTTTCTATTTCTTCTCTGTGGGAAAAAGCAGGATTTTTTTTCCTTTTACTGTTTCTTGGCTCAAGCACCTGATTTGAGAGTCAAACACATTATGCAATGAAGTGTTTATTTTATTTTTTTTAAAGGAATGATTTGAAGATATTATTCTAAGCTCAGTCAAAAAATATGTACCGTGAACTCCTCGTTGGTTGAATCTTACAGAGTGGTCCTTCAAGATAGAAGGGTCAGAATTGTCAAGTCATGCCTTGAACGAACGTTGGTCCATTGACCAGATGAGGGCCACTTGTGAAAACAACGGCCTTTGCCAACTTTTTAAGTATGCACCCCTTCAACGTCTGTTGAAGCACATTTTAGCCAAGTCTTCATGTTTAATCCTTGAACTTTTTTACCTGACCGCCATCACAATTTTAATCTAACACCCTGTTTCCCCAAGCTTTTTTAGGTAATACACCCTTCAAACCTCTTGGAAGTGTTGACACACCCCCTCTCCTACTTGACCACTATTAAAATTGTAACACACACATACTCTTGGAGGGCCCAACACAATTTGGGAATGCTACATTAACAATAGCCTTACTCAAAATTATTAAGCCATGCACCCACTTCAAAAACAATGATCAAACCTACTACTATAAAGCCCTTTTCACACTGCATTTAGCAGGGCGCATCATGTCATCATCAAGCACATTTATTGTATATGTGGTGAGACGGGGATCACAGAATGAGTGGTGTCATGACCTCAAAATGGAAAATGGTCTATTCGAGAGCAGCAGCTTCATGACAATAAACAAGTGCCTCCAATCGGAAAATAGCTGGCAAAGTCATTTAGTGTTATTTTGGCGGGCTTATTTACAAGTAATGGCATGATTAAATTATCCGAGTTCCCGCCGAGCCATGAGTTTTTCTCCGTTGCTTGAGTTCTTCTCCTCCGCCTTCTTAAAAAGAGGAAAGTCAGGGCTTTTTTTTGTAACCTTGAAAGATACATTTTGTCCAAATATGGGCATGCTATAAAATGGGACTTTTGCGTTGCCACACGACTCCTTCACACTGACCAAGTGCAGTGTGAAAAGGGTTTTAATCGTTCACGCTTTTTTGTGGAAGTTATTTATCTGTATGTTTTGGAAATCCTCCCTATATTGCATAAATCTGTGGTTTATCGTGAGTTTTTTGGAAATGGGTTTTGACAGTTCTCTTTCGTACAGTAATGCCACTTGAATGCGGGAAAGGAGAGCCGCAATCGTCAATGCACTTTTCAGCCTGGAGACCATTAAAACACACAATAAACACAACAAACACACTTTCAAGCAGGAGCCGCTCTCGACCACAGCCCATGCCCGGAAACTCACATGCAGATTTGTTGAATTCACATGCTACTGCACCAGGCCCCGCCTCTTAAAGAAACATATCTAACATACATGGGGCTATAATACATACGGTATTCAAATAAGATTTCAATGTGATTAAAATGAGTGTGGTTTAAGGTGTTTAAAGTGTATGGGAGGGGTAAATTAAAAAATGTTTTTTTTTTATATTTTCTCACAAATTTTCATATATAGCAGGTGGGTTAGAACATATCCCCTATGATGAGCACTAGTTCATTGTATAGTCGAATCTTGCCTCCAAATTCCAAGGAACCCAAAAACTAAAACCAAATGACGAGAAACCAAACAAAACAAAAAAACGGTATCCTGCAAAACAATGGTGACATCACCCTGTTCGCTATCACAACACAAAGTTATTTACGACTGACCCACATTTGGACAATAAATGTCTTGGAGAGAACATTAAGGCAACCAGAACAAAACCGCAGATGAAGCGCGGATAAATAATGGCGTTGGAAATATAAAGACAGCAGAGAGGAAGGGTTACCGGATGAACTTGGAATCCCAGGATGTCAAGATGATGGAAAGATGGCCACTTCCACATAAAGGATGGTAGGAGAAGGATGGGATGGAGCGGCGCCGCAAGGGGGAAGAGAAAGCAGCTGTGGCTCCATTAAAAATATACCCAAAGCCATTTGTAGTGTGAAAACAGCACGGAGGCTGCCAAGGAAAATTTGCCGAGTGTGATCCCTGGCATGACTTTCTCCCGCGGGATCAGGGATTGTTCCACAATAGACTCCCACTGATTTATAGCCGATATTCCCTCAGTCCCATTTTAACTAATATAGGTCACTGGAGCTGTCATTGCCTTCTCGCTATCTAAATTATTTTCAACTGTCTGTGCCGCGGCTGGCACAAGACATGACAAGTTTTTCACACTCCATTGCCCTAAATGGAGTAAGCCATTAAACATCTGTTTCGGCTCTTCTATCTACCTCCCATCTTCGAGGACTCCAGCTTGACATCACCTCTTTTGTGTGTGGCAAAGTGTGTGTGTGTGTGTGTGTGTGTGTGTGTGTGTGTGTGTTGCATGGGGTGGGATTTACCGACTTCACTCAGTTTAATTGATTTAAACGATCGCGCATGTGAGGGGATATAGTTTGTTGGACAGTATACCGCACGTGTATAAAGTTTATACACCCTCATTTAGTTTGCGGGATGAGAGCAGATGTGTTGTGTGACCCACTAAAACAACCACATTGACTCCAACAAAGACACTTTTTGTTCTAGAACACAATTCGTGTTATAGCTCTCCATGTCTTATATTTATAGCTCTCAAAATCAGTGGGGAAGAATTTATACTCAGAGCATTTAAAGCGATATAAATTCACTGATGCTAATTGGTGGTTTGGTAATACAAGGAGAGTAAATAGACATTCACAAGAGTTTAAGGATTACAATAGTATCTCAAAGTATGACTACAAAGCTTCCATCGGTAGAGATTGATTATTTCTGGAATAATTGCTTCCAGAGTCCAAATTATCGCCATCATTAAACATTAACAAAACATTAACTGGGCAGGCTTAGCTACAATTTCACCATTCTTATTTAGAAGAAAAGGAGATTAACCATTCTGTTTAAAACAGAAAACTCCATAAACAACCTCTTAACGTCACTCTTTAACATTAACCGCCACTGTAATGTATAACTTTTTGATCACAAGTGACAAACAGCAGCTATAGCTAACCGGTGGCTAGCGTGAAAAGCTAGCACAACACTCTGAATCTTTATGTGGTGATCCTTCTTGTCAAACATACATTCATTTTTTATGTTATTGAATAAGTTTGATGCTAAATATTTGTAAAAAGTACCAACTAATTACTCACTGTGTAATTACTCAATTATAAATAGCTGCTCGACACTTAAAAAAGAAAAACTAAAGAACTGTATAGAGATTTGAAGACAAGATTATTGTTTTTTTTTTTATTTATTTTTTTTTTTACCAGACACTGTATCCTGCCAAGATTCCTATCAAATTAACAAGTGAATAAAACAACAAAGTTGGACAGAGTAAATTTAAAGTAGAAACTTTGGAAGTACAAAAGTATTTGGTACTATTGCCCATCAAAAGTCTAACAAAGCCCAAGCTGATGAAGTCACAGCCAAGGATGTTTTGACTTTTGGTGCGTTGAGTCTTCAAGGTATCGCGGAAATTTGTGGTCAAAGCTGATGCGAGTGTGTTTTCTTCCCCATTATTATGCGACTCCCTTTCCCGGAGGATCATGCATCACCAGGCGATAACGTCCTCTTTGGAGCCAAGCTCCACTCTCCAGTTTGAGGGTGTTGCTGCTTTTCAAGCCAACTGCATGACCTCCTCTGCTTATTCACCAAAACATAAGATGGAGAGGACAATTATTCAATGTTTACCAGATTCTGGGCCTTTATTTATTGGGTAATGCTGCGTGCTGATTGGTGACTTCATTGCATTTTGAAAGGATTGCACATCCAGTTAGTCGGAATTAACTGGTTTAACATTTAGAGCCAGACTGCTGGAGTCATAATATTTTAACGAAAGGGACTCAACCATGTTTGTTTTTGTTAGAATGAGTGCGCTAAATGTCCATCTGTGATAATCTGGAGATAATCATTGTGTCATTTGATTTGGCAAGATAAAGAAAATTAGGTCAGCAGACACTTCTGTCGCAAATGAGCATGCAAGTTAGATTTCATTGGGCCTTAATGAAGACATTGGGGCCTCGTTGAAAAAAAGTAAAATCACATGGAATACATCCAAATCTTTTCAGAAATGAAATGGTAGTATTCTGAAAAGAAAGACACAATTGTATCAACTCAAAATTCCGACAAGCGCTCAACGGTCAGACTAGAACCTGCTGCAGTCCTTATTTTTAAGCTTTTATTTTAGATTTCGTAATATTATGAGCTACAGTAACTTTTCTCTGTCTAGATTGCGACTTTAATTTCTTTAAAATAATGTCTCATGCAATATTAAGACTTAATTTTCATTAAAGCACTGCTTCATTCTTGTAATTTTAAACTGTCAGTTTTTTTTTTTTTTGGGGGGGAGGGGCGTTAAAATAGCAGCTTTTCCTCAGTATATTATGACTTAAACATTCAAAATTATGACTTAATTGTAGTAAATCACAATTTTATCTTCTCAATATAAAAAAAATTCCCCACATAAAACTGCAACTTTTTTTTCTTGCAATGTTACAATTTCTTGTAAAATCTAAACTTTTTTTGGACTGTTTTACAATTTAGGCTACAGTTCACAAACAAAATATTATAATTTCACAATATATAATTTTATAATATTCTAATATTATACTAAAAAAGTGATCACTGTGTTATTACTTTTTTACTCTTAAAATTAAAACATTATAGTGAAAAATTACATATATTCAGATTATTCCATCACTTTTACCCCATAGTATAATCATTTTTATTTTATTCTCTTTGGTACACCCGCGTTTTTTGTTTTTTAGTTGTTGTTTTTTTTACTACATAGGCCTACAGATGTTTCCTGAGTAAATCTAGAATGTAGCAGCTGAAACTGTTTTACCAAGACAGATATAATTTTGATAAACTGGCCTCCTACTTAGGCAGTCATATATTAAAGCTAACACTATTAGGATTTGTTGAAAATCTGATATGTAATACTGTTTAGTCTGAAAACTTGGCAAGTCATATTGTGCGGAAAGCAGTAAAATTATATCTCAGAGCAATTTGGGTTACAGCCAGTAGGGGGTTCAGAGAGCCTCAAGAATCCCATGCAAATGGCAACAATGTGAGTAGTGTAGCTGAGTGATGGATTGGTGATCAGGCCTGTGGCCTGTCAAATCATCTAAATCTAATCACTGTACTTGGGAAATATTGATAAAGCTAAACAGTTTTTAAGTAGTTTGCAGGCCAAATGGTCAGAGTGTGGAAGGGTTGTGGGTCCGAGCCAGTCTTTGCTTGTACTTGATTTTAAAAACACACTGCCAGAAGTTTCCTACTGACTGAGCCAATCTCACTTGTGCTTTAGTGGGGAATTTTGGTGGGAGAAGCAAAAGCAAATGCTTTTGATTGAGGTTTTCATCGAGAACACAAAGCTGGAAAAGCTAAGAGGGTATTTTTCAAATCCAGGGCTTCCCCCTTTGCAAGTGTCTGCGTTGGTGTCTGGCAACTGCTAGCGTTATTCGGCATGCAATGTTCCACTATTTCATTTGGTGCCGAGATTGAAGCCAAATACATGTGCTTTGGAAAGTTTATTGTTTGTAGGCTTAACTACAAAGGATGGAGGTTAAATCCCTTACAGACTCATCTGTCACTCCATTGCTCCTTTTTTAAACCATAAAAATCCACTAATTGCTGTGTTGTCAATGTTGATTTGAAGAAGATGAGGGAAAGTGGACCAACAATCCCACAAAAACACACTTAATTTGATCAACTTGCCAGTCATTCTTTTGTCACGTCTGATAATTTATAACGCAAGTATGCCCGGGTGTCCTGATTTATTGTTGTACACGTCTATGCGCCAACTGACAGTCATCAATCACCGTTTTGACCCAGATTCACTCAACCGAGCAGCATGACTTCCAATCATTAATGTCGCCCATAAATTTGCTCATTCCGGCCCCTGAGATCGAGTCAAGTGTGAACATAAGTGAGTCCCACAAGAGAAATAAGATTGGCTAAATCATTTGAGTGTAATCGATTTTCAATGACAGTTTTGACCTTGTTTTTCCACCCATCGGTTTTTGAAGTTGGTTGAAGCTGGACTTGGAAAATTTGGGATGCACAGAATAGAATGGGACAGTCAACAAGACCTCATGGAACTGATTTTTTAAGTATTATGCCATAAGGGGTAGGGGAGTCATCAAACTTTGTTGACCTCTTGCAATGACAAAATTGACACTTTTCTATCTATCTATCTATCTATCTATCTATCTATCTATCTATCTATCTATCTATCTATCTATCTATCTATCTATCTATCTATCTATCTATCTATCTATCTATCTATCTATCTATCCATCCATCCATCCATCCATCCATCCATCCATCCATCCATCCATCTATCTATCTATCTATGGTTTTAATTTGGTAGCAATTGGACAAAATGCCTTGTATGAGTTCATTTTTGAAAAACCACTGGCAATGGCCAAAATGACCCAAGAACAGCTGCTTCAAACCAAACTGGCATACACCCCTGTATGTTTTTAGGGGGTGGCATTTTAGACTTTTTTGTGGGTCTATTAGTTTTGTAGTCAAGACCGCACTTAGACACAGATATTGTCAAGACTAGAGAGTATTGAGACAGAGACCAAGACCAAGACTTATGGAGGTCAAGACTGAGACAAGACCAAGACTGCAGATCTTTTTTTAATTACATTTGCAACAAAAACACATTTTAAAACATTGCAGAGAAACAAATCTCCAATCGAAGCAAATTGGTTTGACTTCTGATCATATTAACAATGGTCTGTTCTCGACTGGTCTTGAGCAAAAATCTCAAGTCTGCCCTGTCCAAGGCCGAGGAAAAATGTCTTTGATTCCGAGACGAGACCAAGACCCTTAAAAAGTGACCGATCTCAAGAACCACAACACTAGGATCTACTCATATTAGACAGGCCTACCAGTATAGGAAATTCCTCAAAATCTAGAATTATTAATGCCAAAGAAAGATATTTCACCAATAATAATGGCATCCTCTCCTGTCCCATCAGTCCGACGCCAGAACATGAAGGTCCGCATCAACGCCACAGGTGACACCATTGTGATGAAGTTTGTACGTCCCAACACCGACACCAAGCTGGAAGGCTACATCCTGGGCTACGGCAGCAGCATGTTTTCCAAACAGTTCATCCCCCTACCGGAGAACGGGAAACCTTACGAGACGGAGTTTGGTGAGGGTGGCCAATGACGAGCAAGCAAGAAGGTGCATGTCTTTTGAAGTTACAAGGCTATAATAATTTCTAAATGTTGTGCCGTCAGACGCCGAGCCAAAGTATCTTATCGCTGTCCAGCCTATCCCAACCAATGATGTCAAAAAGCACTGCACAGGTATGACTTTATAGAAAAGTCGTTAAAAGTGACACACCCATACGGTATGTGAATAACCATTCATCCGCAGGCAAAGTGGAATTTGAGAAGCCGCTCCACCTGGTTATTGGATCTGTGACACCCACATCAGTTTTGCTCTCCTGGGGGACTCTACTGAAGACCCCCTATGACGGGAATATCATGAACGACTGTCTCGAGGACGGGTATGCTTACACATTACACCAGAGTTTGGCCTAAAAAGATAATTAAGCTTGTGGAGAAAGAAAAACTCTGACCAGGATTAATAAAAAAGTTTTCAGTGTTTATCCAAAGACAATGCCAGGAAAACTGAATAAAATGTTACCAAATGTCTTTCAGTGAATCTCTATTCATATATTTTGTTGGTTTTGTCTTTTGCACAGACACTACACAGTTCGTTATCGGGAGAGAAACAGGAAGTGGAACTACCAGACCTGCCCGACGAGCGACACGGTCATTGACAATCTCAAGCCCAACGCCGTTTACGAGTTCGGCGTCCAGCCCAGCTCCAAGGAAAAGACAGGATCTTGGAGCAAGCCCGTCATCCACAACATCAGCTCAGGAAATGTTCAAGGTAGATTCGATCACAGCGGACCACCTCCATCACACACAATATTGATTAAAGTTTGGTATTTTCTGAGATAACCAACACGTTTTTCAGTTTTCTATCAGAGTAGCTACTTATTTATTGTGTGTTTTCAGAGAAAGTCATCAGGAAAATCATCAAACGTCCCATCAGTCCTGTGGTACGTACCTTTGTTTTTTAAAAACAGAATAAACTAAGAGTTCTAACTTATTGTCATAACTACATTATTTATTGCATGAAGGCTTTATTCTATCAATACATGAACACGCATTGCTTGCTGCATAAACGGAGAAGGTTGTTGAAGCTAATGAGAACGAACAGCTCGGCTCATAATAAACATATTCAGGAACAGGGCGTGCGTTCGGAAGAATTAATACACCCTGGAGAGCATGTTGTACATTTTTTTGTATGTGTATGCTATTCTCAGGGTTGTTTGCCTCATTAATTTCCCTTCCAGCTGCCGAATGGAAACGGCGTGAGTACAGCCAGGGTGCGACAAGCCAAGTCCGTCTGTAGTGTGCTAGCCTCTCCGTTTATTCCAACTTAAAGCCAGCAGGAGATACTAAAAGCAACCAAATGCTCCAGTAGTGATCAATTTATGTGTTGCGATCATTGCGACTATTTGTTGACTAATTATTCCTTTTGTTTTTTACCCTCTAGAAATCGCTAGCACAAAGTCCTCACTTCCCCTTTGCTCCTCGCCATGGTGAGTTAATCAGAGACTTCGTTTGTTGGTAAAACCCGATTACTGCAATAGAAGATGCACAATGAATGTATTTGTGATATGTATATAAAAATATATTTTCCCTGTTCTGCTTTGAACTTTGAGTCTAAACACTGGAAGAAAAAAAACTTTGCAGACTGATAAAATTCTATTCAAACTTTGATTTATTACAGATTGCAGTTACCAGAAAGCTGTTTTTGTACAAGACTTGCACAAATCTCAGTAAAATAGCAAATAAAAGGGATGTGAATCACTCAGGCCAATGCATTGTCTTGATACAATGCAATGATGCATTCACGAAACATGTAAAGCTGATTGTGACGCAATAAATAGCATCAATTCCAATTACGATGTGATACTATCGGATTAAGTCCAATTACAAAACAATATCATTGACTCCAATCACTGATTAACATGACTTGATGCTGAGCAGCGTGTTATGACGCATTCACAGAGTGAGTACTTAAACGTTCTCCACCATGACGTGCTCCGTTCACTCACAACACGCATCATTTCGCAGATATTTGCGAGAGCCTTGAAGACACTTGGCCCCAGACAAAATGAATATGATTTGAAATGTAACAACGCTAGATAATATTTTTGCTGCATTTCTAAGAAATACTGTAATACAGATACGTTAATTACTCTTGAAAGAAAATAAATCACAATTCTCTATATCCAGTTTTCACGATTTAGGTAATCGCATCTTGGAAGTATATTAGCATATTAGCTATTCCTAAAGAAATATTGTAAAAGGTAATAGTATACGGGGCCTCTGCTGAACCCAGACCACCTCACACGAAGTTTATTTCCAGAAGAACTGAATCGTGTTTTACAGTGCCTGAAAAAATGGCATATTGTCTCTAAGGCCTGAGGAACATTGGCATGTACAGTGCTTTTGGCTCGATACTGTATCAATAAAGAAAGAAGAAAGCATTACTGTGAACCGGTAAACTGTGATCAATCCTTTGGGAAAACTGTCAAAGTGTACTTGCACTGAACAAATGTTTTGACTTTCCAATTTCTTTTGCAGGACTGGGATGTAAACTTTGTGTTGACTTGGAATCTAACCTGTCTTCCTTTACTCTTTTGTTAGTTCTTCACAATAGAACGCAGGGCAGACTACCACTCTCCCGCCACATAACCCCAAAGACAACTCTTGGTAATTCTTTTTCTGAGCATGAACTCAGGAATTCCACAATAGTCAGAAGAAACTTTGCCTCGCTATCACTTAGACCAGAGGTGGGCATCGAGGGCCGCAGTCCTGCAGGTTTTGCGTGTTGCCCTTCTCCAACACAGCTGATATATGATCAGCTCATCAGCAAGCTCTGCATAAGCCTGATAACGATCCTGTTGATTGGAATCAGCTTGTGTTGGAAGTGAGAAACCTACAAAACCTGCAGGACTCCGGCCCTCGAGGACCGAGATTGCCCACCTCTGACTTAGACTGATGCAACATTTAGTCTACTTTCTATTTCTACACTTCTTTCACATGATCTAATGTGTACTATATTTGTCAGCTCCCACCACAACTACTAAACAGGAACCTCTGTCTACCCCTGGACCTGCGGCACCCGTGTCTACCAAACAGCCAATTGGTAAATAGTGATTCAAGTTTGTTAAGATCTTAAACACTGGATCTATTTTAAGTGAGAGGCAGACAGTGTTGATCAAGAATTGTTGCATGCTTAGCTAGCCCACACTAAATGTGTGATGTCAGCTGTTTCACAAGGCTAAAGTAGGTAAGCTTGGCACAACACAGCTCTTGAAGCTATTTTAATGATGGATTTTAGGGCCTTGTTGTGTTTAAAATTTATTTTTATCCGTTTGTTTGGCTGACCCAATTGAAACCAGACTGTTAACAACAATTCAATTTGAGGAATGATTTTAATAATGGGACTGTCATAAATTTTGGACCATATATTATTCTAGTCAGAATTTCATTGTATCGGCTTTGCCTGTGCTGTTTTTGGACTTTGTATCGGATTCCCTTTCAATGGTGGTCTAACCAGTTTTTAATGCCCATAAGGCCAACAATCAATCACTACCTAATAAAACCTTCTATCGTAGTGTCTTAGTGAGACGGCCTTTGGATTCATACCATATAAATCCAGCTTAGGGAAACTGGATAGTTTTGAGGCTGAATGAGTCATTGAAACTTGAGTCAGGTCAAATATAATGTGTAACTTAACACTAGGCTCAAGCATCATAACGTAAGTTTTCAGGCTTGCACCTCTGCTGGTTTCCTGTAGAAAGCTCAATTATTGCTTATGTTTGTCATTTGAACCAAACAGTATTTTACAGGAAATATTTTCTCTCTTTCACTCGCCACCCAGGAGGAGGCCTCTCCAAATCTGTCATTACTCCTTTCCACGAGGTCCCCTTAGTTCCTAATATCCAACTTCCACTTCAGATTTCAGCTCCAGCAGTTTCTGTACCATCCCCCAAGCAAAATGGTGGACAATCCCAAAGTCATGCCCCATATCCTTTAAATCTCCATCAACCACCAAGACAATCCAAGCCCAGACCACAACAACCCCAAACAGGTTCTCAACCAAAACCCCACTCAAATCAACATCAATTAGGATTCCAGTCTGTACCCCAAAATGAACCATATCAAGATCTAGCGTTACACACCACAACACATGACCCAATTCCAACACATTATCATCAAACATCACAATCTACACCTCATGCACAACCCCAGTCAGAAACCAGATCAACACCCAAGACGCAGACAAAATCAAAAACTCAGACAAAGCCACCCCCCCTATCACAGCCTCAGACCACAAGTCAACCTGAACCACGACATCATCCAGTAACCCAGCTCATACATCCAACCCATTTGACAACTGCATTTGAGGCACATCCAAAAACATCTCAACCAACAAAGCAACATCTAACTCAGAGGCAACAAATTACAACAATGCATCACATCCTACCTAAACAACCGTCCCAATCTTCAACTGAGCAACATATCAACACACAATCTGAATCAATTATCCATTTTCAGACATTCCAACCCTTCACTCAACAAAAAACCTCTCTAGAGACTTGGCCTAGCACGAAGAAACAGTTTAAGGTTCAATCGACATCCAAACCAACAACTAGTCCTTTAATCCCCATGACACAACCCCTGGTAAAGACAACGGTCCGACCAGAAACACACTCCCAGCCAAAAACACAGCCAGGTCAACCAACCAAATCTCAAAAACAACTCATCACCAGACATAGTAACCAAACACATCCTTTCGATAAAACCCAGACACAGCCCCGATCTCATCCTTTATCAGACACTCAACCGAAAAGGAAACCGGCTTCCGAATTCCCATCAATTGCACAAAATCTGCCCCAATCGGAATCCCAAACCACAGTAACTCCTGCAACAAAATCCCAAGCAGAACCACAGCCTGGAATTGAGATTCAGCCTCGGGGCAGGACTCACTCTGATCCTATTGAGGTCCCGCCATTGCAGGCAGTTCCCACTGGTAAACTTTTCACACCTCACATGTTAAGACACATCATGTTCAATGTCACAATTACAAGAAATGGCCTTTAGAAAATACATGAGTTTTCTCCTATGCAGCTCCTAGTCCACCGGAGAAGGGAAAGCCTCTGCCAATCCCAGCCCCGGCATCAGAGAAGCCTGATAGTTACAATCTTGGTAAACACCACAAAGTTGGTCGCATTACCCTCACCGCTTTTCGTCCAAACTGTATGACGGCCAGTTGCAACTCAAACCACTGGATGATATCACTGCTTCCCCATCTCCATCTCCATCTTCACACCCGCGTCATCGTCCCTGTCACCATGTGTGCTGTCAATCGCGGCCCAGCAGACCCTCCTAACCCACCCACTCACAAACAGCGCAGTGTGCCATTCGTGTCTGTCATTTCATTCCTTGGTCTCTCGTCTACATTCTTTTCACCGACGTGCACTGTCATTTGTCCCTTCTCGGTAGGTGGATGATCACTAACCTTCCCGAATGCCTCTCTTATGATCTAGGTACCACGAACCGGAGAGCCGAGGCTCCTCGCTCCCCCGCTAGCTCCTCAGCTATTCCGGCAGGAAGAAACACGACCTTTTCACGCATCCGGCCTCCTCCTCACTTCCCTCGCAATGGTGTCCGATCATTCTCCACCTCCTCCCACAGCTCCAGGACCTCTGGGGGTAATGGAGAACTCGCTTCCTCTACTTCTAATCTCCTCTTATTATCAAACTTCCTATCTTTATCTGCAGTTCTGCGTTTACAGGTGACTGCAGATGGCTCCTGGTTTAGCACAGAAAAGCTTGTGCCTTTCTCACTTTCTTGAGTCTTCCTCGGCAGTCCTGAAACTCCTTGCGCTCGACCACATGTACGCTCCCGTGCGGTGCACTTCGCACCTCTGCCATGAGCTGCATTTGTGGCTTGAGCCTTGGTGTCGTTAATATGATTTACAGTCCCTCTTTGCTGGGCCATGTGGCATGTCTGGCTACAGCGCTGGCAAGGACACGCAACATTTTACACCTAGCATGCCAAACCAAGCACGGCGCAGGCAGGCAGTCTTTTTCCTCTCTTTGTATCATCCTTTCCTAAACATACCCACACATACCTCAAAAGACGTAGACAATGGAGAGTTAGGAAGGCCAAAACATAAGATTAATGTCAGCTCCAGTTTTAAATCCAGCTCATCTCTAAAAACTAGGGTAAAAGCTCACATCTTCAGCTTTGTTTCTTTCCCCTGACTGGACACTTGCCAAATCCGGTGACGCCGAACACTTCATAACCGACCTTCTTCTCCCTCCAACAGCGCATCATAAGAGCAATGCTCTCCCTAAAGCTGGAGCATGGCCCAAAGAGAGACCTGGTAAAGACTGACAAGAAAAATCTCCTTTCAGCGTTCCACACGCACTAACCCATGAGGCACTGTTACAGTATGTCCCAGTGTGTGCGCATCATAATAATCAATCATCATCATCATGCACTTTCTGTCACAGTCCACTAATGCTTTCAACTTGCTTGTCAGACCTTTTGCGGCTATTTGTTGAATCAGTTCACGGTTTCGGCTAGGGATGGGCTGAAATCAAAAATTGAAGATAAATATCTTTGTCGATCATTTGGAATAGGATCCATCTGTAGTTCGGATCAGCAACACGGTGGAATAGGGGGCAGCAGAACCTTGAGAGGTCCTTGGTCCGAATCTTGACTGTAAAGTTTGCAAAAATATGCATATTTAATTGATGGTTTACTGCAGACTCTGCGACTTAGCTGGATCACCTCAAGGTGAATTCTACCTGCAATCTAAATAAGATGATGGGTGAATGAAGCCAGCATCACCACAGTTATGAGCTAGTTTGCTGCCTGAACAGGTTGCTTAAAAACGTCAAAATCTGAAAGAATTTCATGTTTCGTTAACTTCCTGATGATCGACAAAAGATATTACTTCAAATGCCCATCCTTAGTTAGATTCATGTCGAGCATAATGATAGCTCCTAAAAGGTGAGCACACTTCAGCCCACCGCCACCTCCACAACTTTTCTTAGGCCCGTCACATTGCTTTACTTTGGCCAGGCCCGTCTCTGCTAATTAAAATCAGTCAAACGTAGGAGGAGAATGCAAACCACGTCTGGACCGCAAATATTAAAGATGACGCTGCCCTCACTTCTCATTTGCTTCAGTCACGGCTGGCGTGTTGTCTCTGTAAATTTGGATGATTTCAGATCGCTTTGAAGACTTCCCTGGATGGGTATCGCAAGCATTGATTTCAACTCATGTGTGGCAAATACCCAACAACAAAACCTATATAAATTATTGGAAGTTGAACTCTTATCGATGTTCCCAACATTTCCATTCTTCCACTCTTTGCTGCATCCAAGGACAGCAGTTATGTAATTGCCGCTGTACAAAATGGCAATGATACAAGGCATATGTTGGGTTGATAACACGTGCTATACATCACTGCACGGCTAACCTTCAACCAATTAAGCATGACATCATGTTTTTTGGTGATTGCCAGCCTCACATAACCGCATAGGATTGATTACAACATGGACATACAGTATTAGATACATATCGGCGCATGTTTGCCATTAGCTATCTGTCATACGACGGTTCATCTCGGGGCTCATCAGTAAGAATCATCAGCGGCTTGTCATGCCGATTTATTCAGGGAGTTTAGGTCCGAGGTCATTGATTGCAGGGAAGGAAACGATCCCAGAAATAAATGTTTTGAAGCTGCCTTAGATCATTGACAATTGCATAATGTTGCGAGAATAAGCATGGATTAATCTCTGTGATAAGAGAATGAAAAACGACCGGAGTGCAATGTGAAATGTATTGTAGCCGAGCAACTCCAATTAAGGAAAAGTCTTAAAGACTCCCTCAGGCCGCCGTGTCGCCTCTTAAGTGATTTAGTGCGATGTGCTTTAACGCATTATAAAAATAAATCTGAGTTTGTTGCTAAGATGTTTCCATTACAGGCTGAAAGTCTTTGGCGAGGATTTTTGAAGCTCGTAGATATCTGTGGAAAATAAGCATCGGTTCAAAGATGTATTTTTAAATGAGTCACTTTTTAAAAGCAAAGTCGTACTTGGCTTTGCTTTGCTCAGATGATTAAAACAATTTTTAGGTCTGATTGATGTTTTTATTTGTCGTAGACTGTGGCAGCATTTGCAAACTGCCTGGCTTGTATGTGTGTGCTATGATCGGGGATGAGCATTTGATGACATTAACACTCATATAATCGATTAATTGTCACCCCCAAAAAATGTAAATGAAAGGCAAGGTCATGTCGTTCTTCAGATTGCAAACTGGCTGAATCAACCAGCAGCTCTGCTGGTGGCAGCCATTCGTGTTACCTTTCTCAAGAGGTGATTAATTAACACTCAATTAATCGATTATGATGCCCATCCCTAGCTTTTATTGTTGCTTTTGTGTATGAATTGATTTTTGTTGACAGCTCTCTACTGCTACTACCCATCTATCCATAAATGTGAGCTTGTTACCACCATTTTATTTCCAGTTGTGAATCCCTTCTCCTAGAGTGCCGACCACCTGTTGCTCTGTATGAGTTTGCCATTGTAACTTTGTAACATATGTAATGTTTACAATTTAATCCCTGTAGTTCTGCGTCCACCTGTTCCCGTCAACAAGAGACCCAACCTGGTGGGGATGCCTAATGACCATGGTGAGAGAAACAATTACAAATGCTGTTGAAATCCCGCCAGTAGACGCAATCCCACATATGCTGGCTTCTCAAATTGCTTCCTTAACTTGATTGTCCTTTGGCTTTCTGTTCCAGTTTTTTAAATATTCATGCATAAGACACCCTTTTGCTGTTTAAGTGTGACTATATATATATATATATATATATATACAAAATGGGTCCTCATGTGCCCAAAAATAAAATTTGAAATATTCATATATTCGAATTCTGCACTTAATTCCCTTTAAAATGATATAATACATGGTCGTACCTGAAAAATTTACAACGTTACAGCAATGTAATGAATGTGATTGAATAAATGTGCAGTGTTAATCGTTCGATTAGCCTCTGAACTGAGCAGCCGTGTGGCATGTTAATGTATTGAGTAAAATTCCAAAATATAAAAAAAAATCCCGACTTCAGTGGTCGAAATGATTGTTTGAATTACGAATTGTACGACTTCAAAAGAGGATTAACGAGACTTCCCAATGCAATGTGCTTGCATGCAGTAATTCCTGTTGTTGAGCTGTCAAACTTGGATAAATTCCACTCCACATTTAAATAGTCACAGCGCAATGCTTGACTTTTGCATTCTTGCCTTCTGCTCACCACAATTTATTTCAGCTGTCAAGCTTGGACGAGTTAAAAGTGACCACGACACAAACAACCAGCTTCCAGTGAAAAGGACAATACATCCCATAATACAAAAATAATGAGCACTATCTGCGTAATCTCATTGCAGTGAGACGCAATGGTGCAAGCGTAGGTCACAATCAAAGCACCCCGTGCTGTCGTCACTGACATTTGCACCTGAGACAAAAAAAACAACAACTCAGCGTGTAATTTCTGATGTGAATTTTTTTTTACACAGAGCTGCCTTGCAAGGACGACCAAAGCAGATGGAACACAACTGTGCATGACTCACATGATGATCTGACCCCTCCCCTTCCTCCTCTCTCGCCTCAGATAAACCCATGGACCTCAAACAAGGCGACAAGGAGTCCATCTTGAAGCCTTTTCCTCTGGTCACGTCCAAGCCTAAGCATGAGCGCCGACAGCAGACAACCACCACGACCCCGTTATTAAACAGTAGGGAACTCAACATTTGTCTTTTACGTTGTATATAAATACGATCCCTGAAATGTTACCTCGGTTACTAGAGGTATTATGGGCTACAGCTACAATAATAAACATGGTTGTACTGTAGTTTTATACCTCTGATGTCGCTTTGACAAGTTAAAACCATGAATTATTGTTCACCATAGTTTCTCAAAATTCTAGAAAATTGCTTGCAAAAAATAAAGACAGTCAGACTGAATGCTAATAGCAACATATACATTTTTAAATTAGGTAAGGATTGTTCCTCTATTATGTGAAAACAAAATGAGCATTTTTCAACACAATTTTGTTTTGTGGCTAAAGAGTGACTATTAAGGTCATAAAGTACTCTACATTCCCCTTTGGAGATCAATATAAGATATCTTATCTGATTTCTTTTGAGTAATTGGATATTTATCCTAGCATGCAATTGATCAAAGCAGCAACTTGCTGGAAAAGCTTGAAAATGAATCTTGAACTTTCTTGAATTTGACTATAAACGTTTAAGATCCTCTGGATTTCATTATCTTGTACAGGTTTGTACATTTATGATGCATTCCATATGGAGCAATGCATCCATGGATCAGGAGGTTATAATCTGAGAAGGAAATAAGAGAACATGTGTGATTTTTTTCCCCCCCGAGTCGTCGCGAACACTCAAGCAGGTGTTGGGCAGACTGGATGTCGACCTGGTCCAGAACTATGAAAAATGCTGACAGAACGTCCTGCCAGGGAATGTTGGCACACCAAAGTAACTTGTCTACTGCTTTTTTTTTTTACAGGCAGTCGCTTTGACATGAATGAAAATTATTCCATATTCAGGCCCCTGCCTGCATCCGATGTGGACATTATGGGCAAGAAGCGCTATGTGGGTAAGAGTACGACATTTCTATGAATCTTTCATATTATCGTACTTAGTTTCCCCCCATTACTGTATGTGTTTGGTCAGAAAAAACAAAAACATTATTGAACTCTGGTGTGGACTGATACAGCTGGTTAACTAGTACAAAGCAATCGTCAACTAACTGACAACTGATACATACCAACCATTGGCTGATACAAACCATCATCCAATAGGGATCAGCCAACTTCACAAACCAAACTTGAAGCAGCAAGCAATATAAACCAAACAACAGTCAACCACTACCAACCAACCGATCAAATGCTACAAACCTTAGAAACAAATCAGTTAGCCGATACAAGCCAACAACCATTAAAAATGACCCATCCACCAATGCAAACCAAGACAAACCAACCAGTCAACAAGCTGTTACAAACCAACTGTCAAATAGTAGAAACCAACTTAGCAACCAATTAGCCAAACAATAAAAATAAAAAAATAATTTAATCTGGTCAACCGATTAACAAAACAACCAATCACCCGGTACAAATCAACTGGTTAGTGGTTACTGGTCAACCAATACAAACAAACTCCAAAAGGAAAGAAACAACCCCGAAACTGATTGTAAGATGATACAAATTAACCAATCGTCAGTCGTCAACAAATTGTCAATGCTACATGCTACAATGCTGCAATGATAAAAGCCAACATTCAACTGATAGAAACTAACCATCAACCACCGAAACGGTTTAAGATAATTGTTTGGTTTAGAAAACAAGCCATCTCCATCCCTGAGGCAGATGCGGTACACATTTCCATATAATCACGTCTACAATACATTTACCTATGAAGCAACTTCTGCTTACAAGAATAATTTGGATAATTTATAGTGTGAAAAGAAACCAGAGCAGTGGGAAAATGATCAAGTGTATGAACCAAACCAAATAATTCGGACGGGGGAAGGCAATTTCTAACCACAAATGAGTCATTAACGATACTGAGTTCTGACTGTTCATGTCCACAGCTCCTCACGTCATCTACAAGACTGATAAGAAGCCGGACGAGCCGTGTTCCATCACATCCTCGCTGACTTACTTCCCAGACGAGGAGGATGGCAGCGATCAGAACGTGACGGCTGCCCCCAGAATCCCGCCTTCCAACCTCACCGTGGTCACAGTCGAAGGGTGTCCGTCTTTCGTCATCCTCGACTGGCAGAAAGCCGATAACGAAACCAGAGGTATCGCAAAAGAATATTTCACATAGCACTTGATGACAGATTGTTTTTCTTTGGAGATGTGTATTGATTTTCTCATGTTTACCGTTCATTAGATTTTTATTTTTTTTTTAATGGCAATACTTCTCTTTATCAGAGTATGAAGTCGTATCAACAGCTAAAGGACCCAATGGAGAGGAAGTGTCCATATTGACGACAACAAACCAGACACACACGGCAGTGGAGAATCTAAAACCAGAAAGCAGGTCGGTGACCGCCAAAAGCTCATTTAGATTTTAAAACTCAAGTCATTCGTCAAATGAAGTAGGTTGGCAATTAGCATTAGCTTTACCATGTGTCGTGACTCGTTCCTGAATCCTGAGCCAAATATCATAAAATGTAGCCTAGCTTCTGACTGAACTATGAAAGGAGTATGTAAATATTAGGTTGGCTAGTTTTACGTCACAGAGACCAAAGGAGCTGTAAGAAAAATACTTCCAAGTTGCCGACAAACAGCAACAATGTGCTAGCTAGCATCACGTGATCTGTGTGTCATTCGTGCGATGCTAGCGCCGTAGCACGTCATGATGAGCTTCTTTTTGTTGTGGTTGCTTTTCACGTTACAGTTGCATGACTGTTGGAAAATGAGGGAATTTATAAATATCTGAGAGTAGTGTTTTCTTGTGATTAACACACATGCCATTTCAAAAGAGGTTTACAATTTTAATAACTGTGTTTTGCTAGTTATCAATCCCGTTGTTTTTTAAAAATCTCCCATTCATCCATCACGGTGATGGATTGCAGCTCACGTTTTCCAGCAGTTTTATCTCAAGTGAAGTATGTGTCAGAGCTGCCAATGCCGATAAACAAGCATAACCGCTTCTCACCGCACAAGTTGAATGTACTCGTACGCAAGAAAAACGACTTAGCTTATAAGGAATGAGAGCCAATAAATAATTTTTTTTTCATTTTTTTGTTTTTACTGTACGCAAAAATATCCAAGGAGAAACAAAAACCAGAAAGGGTGGATTGGGTGGAGGGTTTTTCATTTTGCATCTGGACTTCACCAGAAGCATCCCCTGGGCCGCTTTTTGCCAAGATATCTTAAGCTTCAGCACGTGGAATAACCATCAGCTGTTTGACTACAGTGAGTGAGTCACCGCGACTCACGTTGGCTCTGAAACTGCGACAATTTCAGGCTTGGAGGGGGAATTTCGATGGAAAAAAATGAGCCAGATTTTCGCTTTATCCCCTGGATTGATTGTTTCTGTCTTGTTTCAGTTATGAGTTCAAAGTGACGCCGAAGAACGAGCTGGGAACGGGACCGTCCAGCGAACCTGTGTCATTTAACACAGAGTCAGGCAAGTTTCACTTAATACAATACATAGGAAGACAGCCTAGAAATCCCATAAGCGATTTTGAGAGAGAGAGAGAGAGAGAGAAAGAGAGAGACTATGAATAGCCATAACAATTATTAAACGTCGATTATGATGGTAGAAGCAACCAAAACACTATTCAAAGCTACCTGACCCTGTGTGGAAAAAGTACTTGCCTCCCTATTAAATCAGGAATTTACTGTGTAATTACATTTTTTCCATTTCATTTTCATTTTCTGACCCCACCAAAGCCTGATTGCCTCTATCTAACAAAATGAACGTCTTCTAAAAGATCCCAGTAAGATGCAACAAAATGCCATGATCCAAGAAGTTCAAGAACAGACGAGAAATAAAGTCATTGAAATCTACTAGTCTGTAAAGTCATGCTTTAGGACTCCTGTAAATCACGGTGAAAGCCATTATCCACAAATTGAGAAAGCATGGAACAGTGAACCTTTCCATGAGTGGCCAGCCTACAAAAATGACCCCAAGAGAGAGAGAGAGAGAGAGAGAGAGAGAGACTCATTCAGAACTGCTCAAGAACTTATGGCCTCCCTGACTGAACAACGAGAAAGAGATTGGGTAAAATCAATGGTAGAGTTTCAAGTCGAAAACCACTGCAGAGCAAAAAAGGCTCATCTTACTTTTGCAAAACAGATCAGAATGATTCCCAAGACCTTTGGGAGAATACTCTATGGACTAACAAAACGAAAGTTGAACGTTTTGGAGGGTATGCATTAGGGGTGGGAATCTTTGACTGTCTCACGAGTCGATTCCGATTTTTGGGCTTGCGATTCGATTCAGAATCGATTTTCGTGCAAGGAATTGTAATGATCTACGCCAGTCTGACTCGCTAATGCAAAAAACAACAACTTTTATTGGAATAACTTGATCGTGACTTTTTCCTTCTACTCTCTAATGTGGCTACAACTTAACAGTGCATCAGACCGCGTGGAACCACACTGCCCCTAAGTGGCCAAATTGGGTACAACATGAACAGCGCTCCAAATAAAGGCACACACAGACAAAGGCAAGACAGTATAAAATAATTTAAATAAAATTGATTTTGCGACATTTCAAATCGATTCTGAATCGTACTAAATGAGAGTCGCGATTCTTATAAGAAGCTTTTTTTTGGCACACCCCTAGTAAGCATTACATTTGGCGTGAATGTAACACCGCATTTCAGAAAAATAAAAAAAAGTCAAAAATGGTGGTGGTCTGGGGCTGCTTTGCGACTTCAGGACCTGGATGACTTGTTGTGACTGATGAAACCATGATTTCTGCTCCTTACCATACATAATATACATAAGCAACTTCAACGGCTGAAAAAAAAAAAAGGTTTTGCGGTGGCCTAATTGAAATCAAGACTTGAATCTGATTGAAATGCCTTTATAAAAACCCTCCAGTGCTGCTGAGTTAAAGCAACTCTGCAAGGAATTATAAACCAAAATATCTACATTGAGATTTGAAAGACTGCCAGTTACAGAAAATGCTTAATTTCGGTTGTGGCTACTCAGGGTGGCCCAACCAGGTTTCAGGTTTAGGGGCAATCGCTTTTCCACACAGGGACATGATGTAGGTTTGGACCTTTGTTTAAGAATGGCATTTTGTGTTTAATTGTGTTGTCTTTGACTGATAATGAAATGTGTTTGATGATGGGCAACATTTAACGCATTTGCTCCCAAAAATGTACGTTCTTTTTTAAATGTTTTAAGTGCCCCAAAGACTTATTTATATGTTGTTGTTTTTTTTTAATGCTAGAGCATACAGAACGATTTGATGCAGCCTCTCAACTGCTCAGAACGGTTAAAGAAATGGTAGTTATTACAAAAACGGCCAGCTGAGGAAAAGAGATCAACCAGCACCATGTTGGAAAAAAGCTCATTTCCCCACAGTTCTAAACAGATTTGTGAATGATGATGAAACTTAGCTATATTCTAATGCTAATTGCTGCAAAACGGAAACAGATAGAAATATACCTTTTTTCCCCTGATAAAAGTAGAGACTCTAATCTTTCTTTTGGTAGGTTCCATGTTTTTATAGCAATAGAACACGATATTCTGTGGGCCTTGCAAAATCAATCAAAATCCAGTAAAACAGCTCGGAGCGAAGGGGGTTGCTTCAGTGAAAATGGCTGGGAGTGAATGAGTTAAGTGTGACAAACATGTTAAAAAAAAAAAAAAACATGAAAACATGCCAATGATGATTCTCATTTCTCTCCGACCTGCAGCGGACCCACGAGTGAGTGAAAACGTATCAGGTAAATATTGTAACATTATTATTTTCTAGCATTTTTTCTTTTAAATACATAATACATTTGTTGTTTTTTTAAAAAAAAAATAAAAAATCATTTTAAACAGGAAAAGATGCCATCTGGACGCAATTCCCATTTAAGACGGACGCCTACTCCGAATGCAACGGGAAGCAATACGTGAAGAGGACGTGGTACCGAAAGTTTGTGGGCATCCAGCTGTGCAACTCTCTGCGATACAAAATCTACCTGAGTGACTCGCTCAATGGTAAATACATACAAATTCAAGTCTTACAGCAAGCTGTAAATGACTTGCAAATGATTTTCTTCTTTAACACCAATTAGCTGTGTGCATCCATTTTTACTTTGTTTACTTCATTAGTCCTGCCCAGTCCAGCCATATCCGTCCCTCGATGGTACGTTTTGTGAAATCATAACCGAGAATACAAATTTACATCTTTTTCTGTTTCTTTAGGGAAGTTCTACAACATCGGAGATTTGTCAGGTTATGGCGAGGACCACTGCCAGTTTGTGGACTCGTTCCTGGACGGGCGGACTGGAACGCAGCTGTTTCCTCACCAGTTACCATCCAGGCCAGGTATTTATTGATGATCAGTATACAGATTGATATGACATGATCACTTCAGGACCTTGGATTGTTTTTTTCTTACAGGTTACCTCAGGGCGCTGAGACAAGAGCCGGTTAGCTTCGGCGAGATTGGCGGCAAGTCGCACGTGACTTACGTGGGATGGTACGAATGCGGCACGCCCATACCTGGCAAGTGGTAACACCTTCCCCACACAGTCCAGAAAGAAGGTCTGGAAGAGTAGCAAAGGTGCCTAACGGAAGGGAGTTCGGCTTCTTTTCCTTGTTACCATAAATCAGGGGTAGGGAACCTTATTCACCCCATTTAGATAGTCCTCCGAGGGCCATACTAAATTGATGGAAAAAAACAAAAACAGGATCAAACAAATGTTTATTGCTATATATTATTAGCATTTGTTGGTTAGATGTTCTGCTGAGGATTTGTTTTTAGAATTACAGGGCGGGCTGGATGAAATGCTCTCGCAGGCTATTTATACGGCTCACAAGCGGTAGGTTCCCAGCCCCTGCCATAGACACTGTAGATTGTGGGCGTGTCTAAAGGTTGCTACAAGGTATGAACGGGTTCAAGGAAACAAATCCCTAATGTTGTTAAAGTGTCGAAATGGATGCATGAGTGGCCAAAATGTTGATTATACAGTCGTTGTTTTGAAAATTGTTGGGAAGCTGGCTCCCAAAATGTAAGATACTATTTATCAAGGGAACGTTACAAGATTATAGCGTGCGCTTTGTACATTCCAGAGGACATAGATTTGCATGGCTATAAATACACACACATTGGTCATTTGTATACAGAAACACGGTGCCACTCATATAATGATTGTACATTTGGACAATGTAAAATACAAGCACATATGACACATGCGAGACCGACAGTTTGCTGTTCCCGAGGAACTGCTAGCAGTTGCAGATTGCACAGTATTACATTTGTTTATATATGTATATGGAGTGAAATATTTTTTTGGGGCTACCAGGGATAGTCCAAGATTGTTACAAGGATGGAAAAAGTGCAAATTGTTGAAAAAAAAAATTTGCTTCTTTTGTGTTGTTTTGAACGCTAACATGTTAACGTTTCTCCAATAAGGCTATTCCATAGAAATATATTTGTTGAAACATTTTGCGAATATTGTACATAATTTTCACATCTTTTTTTTTTTTTATACAAATACTTTTGTGTTGCAACATGTAAACTGTTTTTGAGCAATAAATCTTGTTTTGATATTAACTGTTACTATTTTCTGTGTGATTTCAAGGGATTTAGCATGATCTTGTTAAATCTTTTCCATAAACACAATTAAAGAATGCGGTCTTCGGCTAAGGCTTTGAGACTAAAGTCTTTATGCTAAGGAAAGTAAAAGCTAAGGTCTCAATGCTAAACAGGATAAATGCTAAAGCTGTTTACCAGTCATGGCTCCAGGATTTTTCTCTCTCCCAGGTCTAAAGGCTGGCTTGACCGATATATAGGGAGGCTGAGAGAATTTACAAATATATTTTAGAATATCAAAAAGAATGCTGGAGGAGCTTATGGGGTGCTACAGCCCCCTCATTAATCTGTCAGGTGTGGCGCCCCTGCTGTTTACTTGAGGCATAGGCTAAGGTTTTAAGCCTAAACAATATAAATGTTAAGACTTCTGTACAGTCTTTATGTTATGCCAAGTAAAGCCTAAATTGAATATAATAAGAAATGTCAAGATGTAGAATTACATCTTTACCCTAAGCTAATGCTAACGCTAAGGTCTTTAAGTTAAGCAAGGTAAATGCAAATTAAGTTAAAGTACCACTAATAAAAAGTACCACAAATAAAACGCATCCTATATTTGCCACTGCAAAACGTTAATATTTTCCTGCTCGAACCATTTCTTAACCACTTATGCTGTGTGTTTTGGGATTTTGTCATGCTAAAATGTCAACGTATTCAAAATTCGCCAGGGGTATGAATAATTTCAGGCTTGACTGTTAAGTGCCCGAGCTTGGTTAGGTATCCCTTTTTTTTCCCCCCACAAATCCAAGGTGGCAACCCTACTTCAGACTAACCCTAACTAGTGGTATTTTGCCCCGAAAATTGTAAACAGTGAAAGTAAATCTTTTTTTTTTTTTACAATTATTCTTGAATATTTTTTGTTGTTGACAAATGTCTGCACATTCTGCCCACAAATAGGTAATATAATGGAAATTTGAGTATTTACTTACCAAGTTAGTTTACAGTGGGCACCCCAAAAATAACAGATTAAGGACCACTGTGCTCTTTAAAAAAAACAACAAACAAACAAAAAGCCAGGACTAAGGTCAGGTAAAAACCAAAGCTAAGTACAACAAAGGCTAAATGAAAGATTTTGGAGTGTGTTTTAGCTATCGACATAAATGGGTGGTACTTGTAGCACTACTTTTAAGCTTATGGTCTCCTTTGAATTAGATGGATCAAACAGGCTGCAAAGTTTAAATTCAGCGTCGGAGTAAACTGTGTCCATATTTAACAACTCGCTCATATTTTTCCAACTATTATGTGGTGAAATCCATCAAAGATGAACTATTTCAGGCTTGGAAGCGACTACCCTGCGGGTGTTCGATAACTACTGAAAACGTTCTTTAATAAACGCTTTGTGCTCGATTCCTTCTCATTCGCTGAGACAGTTTGACATGGCAGAGAGACCGCACGTTCCCTCAGAACACATCCAGGCCGCCACAAGCCTCAAAACAGGAAAACAAAATATAATACCACCAGCATTACATCAGTATTCCCAAATCTGCTTGAGAGGAAAGTGGGGGAAAAAAAGCCCAATACATAAACTCCAACAGAAACACAAGTGCTGGGAAATACAAAAAACTCAGCTGGGTCTCAATCATTTATTGTGTTAAAGAAAGAAAAAAAGATACAGTTTATACACTAAACGACTAATCTCATGTGAAGGTGTCATTTGATTTTTATACATTAGTAAAAACCGGTGATAGGACAGAGAAAGAGCGAAGGGTAACCTTGCGTATTTCACTGGGATCGCCCACGTCCGTATTCCCCCGTCGTGATTAATGCAAGCATGGTAGTGACAAAACTTGGGAATTTACTTGGTGTGTCAGATGCCCAGCGCATAAAGTCTTAAAGGATATGGATGTCATTCACGCAAAGATGTAAAAATAAGGTTAACAGCCTCTTTTGGTCTTCCAAACGAGTACACTAATGGCAAATACGAGAGGGAAAAAGATGGTGAGATGAAATAAAACAAAAGTCATCATTACAACAACAAAAGGCCAGCGATGTGTTGGTCAGCCCGTATATAAACACTAACCATCAGACTAGGGAGTTTGCCTGTTTCATATTTGGATTTGATATTCATATGATGGGAACACAATTCTGAGCAGTAAACCAGTCCAAACAGTTAAAGCCATGAGGGTTGGTGTATGGATCTTTCAAGAACACCTCTTACCGGTACCCCGGGCCTGGCTGAGCATAGCCCTGACCGTAAGGGGGCCGGTTGCGGGCGTATGGGTTAGCAGCCCCTGGCGGCGGGGTGACCGTGCTGCCCGGAGGCGGGGTGTATCCCGGGCGAGGTTGGTACCCGGCAGGTTGGGAGCTGGGTGGCATGCTGTAGTTGGCGGGCTGCGTTGCCTGGGAAGTATAGTTTTGGGGAGGAAAGGCTCCTGGTGGGTACTGCTGGGGTCCCTGAGGAGGATGGGGCTGCTGCGGTGGCTGCTGGCCACCCTGGAAGCTGGGGGCCGGCGGACCTGGGGCTGGGGCTTGGGAGGAGGGGGGCGCATAGTTCTGGAACTGCTGCTGTTGTGGCTGCGGTGGACCGTGTTGCGGGGCTCCTGGCTGCGGGCTATACCCCGCTGAGAAAATGACGAGAAAGCACCAGCGTTAAAATG
This sequence comes from Vanacampus margaritifer, assembly GCF_051991255.1. Lineage (NCBI taxonomy): Eukaryota > Metazoa > Chordata > Actinopteri > Syngnathiformes > Syngnathidae > Vanacampus > Vanacampus margaritifer. The sequence goes on from NC_135442.1 coordinate 15,090,775, forward strand.
TACAATGCAAAAAAAATAAAAAATAGGAAAAAAAAAGTCATCCAGGGTTTCCTCGAATGCTTTTTAGGCCTGGTGGTCCGCCAGGCTTTTGAGACCCTTACCAGGATACTGCATTCCATACTGTTGAGGCGGGGCACCCGGCTGCTGTGGAGGATATCCACCTGGGGCCTGGTACTGCTGCTGGTACACCTGACCTGATTAAGACACAAAGAGGATAACTGCTAGCTTACATAACAATACATAAAACAAAAGTCCCATCAATTGACTCTACATGTGTTTTACTTTTTCTATTTCTATTGTATCCGTAAGGCGTCTTCAAGGTTGAGTAGTATTTATTTTTATTGTTATTATTATTTTATTATTATTTTATTTTTTTTATTTTTGTCTTATCACGACCTGTCGGGTTAACAGTGGTGAACTTCTTCTTTAATGCACATTCGTGGGTTTATCTTGTTGATAAATGTGCACGCACCACAAACATCCCTCAGTGGCCTCAAGCTAGCCAAGTGGCATGCAGGTGCCCTTCTATGTAAACACTGGCTCTACACATAAGATAACGATTGGAGGGATGCGTGTACCCACTATCAGAAACACACATGGACATTTCCCATGCGGCATCTCTTTGGGCAGACACGTCTACATTTGCAGACAGTGACTTCCTGCTGCACTTGAATTAGCCATGACTTCACCAGACCACACTGCCTATGCGCACATGTGCGGGAGGACGACCATCTCAAAAGCTAAGCGTGCCTCTTTGAAAACGACAGCTGAGAGCAGCCCAACATGGCTGGCGGCTTTTAAAAGCGTGAAATTATCTGTTGGTATTTTAATTAACTTAAAGTTTTCCATGGAATGGAGGCTGGATTGATAATCTGCTATTTCCAAAGCAGAGAAAGTCAGAACCTAAAAAAAACTCTTCTACTGCTACATTCAATTCAATCTGATAAGCCATGATATGCAGCACGTGCCTTCCCAGACAAACAAATTCTGGACATTGAAGTAAGCAGATCAATCTAAAAGTGAGGCGCGCAGCACTGATGTGGTGGCCAGGTGTTGCACGCTTTAACATGAGCACCGCCACGATCTTTATTATGTGTGAAAACGTGTGTGTGAACTTGGCCGCCATTCATCCTTTCTGTGGTCTGTCCTCCATCAATGCGGTTACGTAAGCGCTACACAGGGATGAGTGACTGTTACGGCCCTATCGGCATGAGAATGTTTTAGCCCCTAATAACGCAATTTGTATTATAATAAATATCACTTTTATACAATGAGGTGTCTTGAAGAACCTCAACTTGGGAGTTCTACCCTTCAATGTGAAGTTAGTTCTAGGACAGGGGTGTAACTCATTTATGTCATGGACCACATCGTAATTGTTTTCCCTGGGAGCAGAGGTGGCAAATCCAGGTCCAGAAAGTAAAAACCCTGCCACAGTTTGGCTTTAGCTCCTGATGCTAGCTAGCGAGCTCCCTAGCAGGTAGGGCTGGGCGATATGGCCAAAAAATAAAGTCTCGACTTTTGCAGTCATTCAGGACGATTACGATTTCAATCTAATAAACCCAACAAACATTTATTTAAAGGTTTCATTTATTCAAAAATAAATCCTGTGCAAAATGTTCAGACAACAATAATGTATACTGATTCTAAATTTGTTTTACCATAAATTTAACATTCATAGTTTGTTCTTAAATGCCACAATGAAGTAGTTGGTAGCTATTGTAAACATGTCTTGTAAAGCATTCAAGCATCAAGCATTCTGCCACTTGGGCAAAATTACAACTCACAAAAACATTTGAACGTAACAGAACATAAGAACAACATCTTTTAACAATTCCGAAGACAAAATTCGACTTCACGATTTAGCAAATTTTCAACGATTCGATTTTTAAAATGACAATGTATCGAATTAATTTGATTTATTGCCCAGCCCTACTAGCGGGTGACGAGCACCGTGGGAGCTAGCTAGCTAGCACCTGGGGCTAAAGTCCAACTGTGGCAGGGTTTTTACTTTCTGGACCTGGATTTGCCACCTCTGCCTGGGAGGATCGTTATAATTAACTGTAAATCCATAAGTCATCATATTATTACTACGTTTCTTTATAAACAACAAATTGATGGACAATAGGCTAAGTTCAACTATTATTCTATTTTAAAAGGTAGATTGTTTAAAAAACAAAACTATAAACTAAAAATCTATAACCGCGATTAGAATGGAAGACAATTTACAATTTCAATATTTTAGCATGAAACATGAAGCCCACAAATATGATATACCTTTGTGATCCACATAAAATGATGTGGCGGATCGAATCTGGCCCCCGGGCCTCAACTTTGACACCGTGTTGGAGGAGATTTATCATCTCCTCAGCATGACATTCTTTCCAAAAGAAAATCCTCAGTGGATTCCTTTAACGCTACCTCATGCTGAAAGCCTGAACATGCCTTTGTGCAAAAGCGAACGCTGAGACTATTTTAAAATAAACATTTTGCACGTACAGCATACAATAGATCAACGTCCTCACGTAAACGACGGGTTGAGCAGCAGCTCCATTTCCACATTTATGTTTTTTTTGCCTGCACGGATGTTAATGACTGCCAAGAGGTCCACCACCGGGCATCTGTCTGACAACAGGTTCTAATCAAATTACACGGTCATCTTATGGCTCTTATTAGCGACGTTCCAAATGCAACAAAGCAGCCAAGCTCAAGGCTTCAAATAAAATGCTGCACCATTGAAATTCTGTACTTCCGATGGCAGCCTGCTGTGATGATAAAGAAAACGAGACAACGAAGATTGTGGAAGGAACGTCCCGTTGACAAACAACACACAAAAACTGAGGAGGAAATTGTCTTCGGCACAAAGAAGTTCCCATGAAGTGATGCTGAACATCTGGATCGCAAAGGGACTCGAGTGAACTTCGCACCTCATGCTCTAGCCACAGCTCAAATAAGTAAATGGGAGAGGAAAAAAAAAAAAACGATTCCATTGTTAATTTTTAGGAGCATGACGTGACGCCATATTGTCTTCAAATCTGACATGCGATCACAAGGTTAAATTGGTTCAACCACATATTTGGGAAAAAATGTGCCTTAAATGTCTTACAACTATTGGACCTGTAATTGTCAGCATATCATGTGAACTCCAAGTCCAACTTGAGAATGCAATCTCCGATATGTGGAATACCACATGACCAAAGCGGTTGCTGGAATGATTGAAGCTGAACTTGATAAAAAAAAAAATATATATATATATATATATATATAAAAAATCTTTATGGTTAGCATTTTTTGGGGTAATTGTTCAAATATTTATTTCTATAAATATGATACAATCCATGTAAACAAATCTGACCGTACTCTATAGCTTACCATCCATGCTAGCCGGGGCTCCCTGCTGAACTCCAGAAAAGGGAGCCTGCGCTTGGAGAGGCAATCCTGGCTGAGGGGCCGCGGATGAGGAGGAAGCAATGCTATCAGGGGTTCCTGAGCGCTCCTCCGGGGCCGCTGCTGGCGGCGCTACAGATGGCAAGGAGAGAGAGAGAGAGAGAGAGAGAGAGAGAGACCGCTGAAACAAAGCCACAACTCACAACAGCTGTTAAGTTGCTTATCGATGTGAAATTAATGATGTTGTTGCTGTTGTTACACAGGACCACTGCTGGATAATTGTATGGGATGGTAGGTCATTAGGATCTTGAGCAATAATACCTGGGGGCTGGTCCTCGCTCAGACCAAAAGCAGAGATAACATTCTTGCTGACTTCATCCTGGTTCTTTAAGGGGTCAAAGGCGGACATACTGGCCGCGCTGACTGGGGTCACGTGCTTCGCAGCAGCGTCTGTGCTCACCACCTTGCCTTCGCGTCCGTCAACCATGTCTAAGAACAGAAAAAGAAGTAGTACGAGCCCCCAAAAGGGAAGTAGTGTAGCAATGGATGTACGTATAGCACCTGTGTGTAAAAGCTCTTTTTTTTGTTGTTGATATTTTCTGTGTTAATCCAGTATATCCTATATCTGTGCTTTTGTGTACCGCTGTTCTTTACAGTGTGCTTGGTGGAAAGTGTGACTCAGACAGGTCGAGGCAGGCCTCCAAAAATAAGATCCTCCACTTGTCTGCAACATTTGCAGCGGTTTGTGTGATGTGTCGCAGCCAACAATAATGCGCGTACTTCGACAGACTTGCTGCTTGGCACGCCGCTCAAAGACGCAAGATGGCTTTCGTGCTGATTTTTAGCTATCAGCCATGCTGTCTCCACATGGCAATTGGATCAAACGGAGACTTTCTTGCAAAGGCTCAAGTTATATTTTTGCCGCACGGTGGCAAGCAGAAGCATCATTTTATTGCTTCTTCACACCAGGGGAACAATTAATGACATTAAGATAAATATTTTCCCCATGTGAGTACTTCAAAAGGACATTTTGTACATTTATCATAGTAGTGATTTACAAGAATTTGCCTGATTGCAAGGAACAAAAAGTAAGGTGTTTTCTGTATAATAGCAAATGAAATGTTTCTGTCTACTACATTCTGGTGATTTTTTTTTTAATGGTGTTTAGCCCAAACAAGAGTTTATTAACTATATGAGCAGGATTCTGATCCTAGCAAAACCAATGACATCTATAAATATTTAATGGATTCTACACACAACTGCGGCTGCTCATGTTGCATTGCCAGCCTGATTGATATTTGGGAGGTATAAATATACAAATAATAGGGTTTGTTTACCGCTCTGTGGTGCCGTAGTGGCCACGCCGGGCTCTTTGGGGGGCTCAAAGGTATCCAGGAGAGTGTTGACTTTATTCCTCAGCTCGATGAGCTCTCTGCGCAGGTACTTCACATGACTGGATTCCAAAGGCCTTGGCTGACCGTTCACTATCGATGACAACAGATGAGGGTGGCTGAATCTCAAGTTACATGGTAACATACAGACCAACAAGGAAGTTGTCAAACTTGTCCATCAGTCAAATAATTCTTAGCAAATTGTCAATAGAAATGTTGCAGACATAACTGTGTGTACTGTACTTTGTCTTGAAATGATTACAAGTATTACACATTCTCATATAAGCACAGGACATCCAAAAGAATTATTGAAGGCTTTATACATCTTTTTTGCCCTTTACTTACCTGTAGTACATAAAAGTTTTAGGATGTGTCAGTTTGGACTGTGGAACTAATTATTCTAAACATAATTGATCTCAATGGGAATTAAAGTTTTAAAAGTGGATTGATTGTGGTTGACCTTTGTGGTAGTAATTCCTAGCCCATTACAGCATAGTGACAATTTGTCACCTGCACTACATGCAACATTCAAGCACACTCATTTACCCCACTTAGAAGCTGATAATGGAGGGAAAATTCCTCCACGAAAGAGTGAAAATGAGCACCAAGACTGCTGGACATTCCTTTCTCCCATACACACACAAACGTTTCTCTTTTTGAGTGGATAATGCTGAACAGAGATGTTCAAGGTCAGAAGGCACTGCACCCAGACGCCGGCCTACTCAGACTATTCTCCAAGCTTTGACGCGTGCGAGAGGAGCACTCTTCCACGTGAGGTCCCAACATGTGACGAGCCAGGGCTCCGCTTTGATTGGAAGGAAGCAAAACGTTTTAACAAACACCCACAGTTTTTGTTTAAAAAAAAAAAAAGATTCCTGGCTAATGGCGGCAGCTCGATGACAAATTGACTGGAAGCAGAGCACAACAAACATGCACACGTTTTAGAACATTCGGCCAATGGTTTGTTGTACTGTGTAGCATTACTCCAAATGTTGAGCACAATCCATGATATCATAATACAGGCAATGTATAAGCATCCATCAGCTGCCATTTATTCAGCTCAGTGAGCCGGAAGACTATCATAACTAGTCATAACTAACTGAATGAGTAAAAAAAATCCATATATAAAATAAAAACCTACCTAAATAAAATTAGTAACATAACATCTCAGTGCTCTTTGTCAACATCACAAACAGATGAATGACACTCAAATGCACTAAAGTCATACAAGGTCCAAATCAAAGTTTTTGTTTGCGGCATTTGATTGCAGCCTACCACATTAAAAGCAGTGGCAGTGCTAATTAGACGTGGCTTAACAGAAAACACTTCTCAGTCATCCACATGACAACTGTAAAATTACTATATATTCTATCTTTATTATTATTATTATTATTATTATTATTCAAGGTACACATGTCCTGAAAACATTGGTAAAACTCCAAATCTTAGGAGCTTTAACGCATTCAAGGTGTCCGTATAATTTTAACAAACACTGCTAATAATCTGCTAAGTAAATGCGGCCTCACTTTGTATCCACAACTTAGTCCCATTATTTGCAGCACTTATTTGTGGCACTCTGACAAACCAAGGATTGTTTGGCTGGGAACAATAGTCAGGACTGCCCTCTAGTGACCAACTACAGTAAATACATTTGCACAATATGAACTTACCAAACAAAGTTAACTTGAGTATTCTACTGCACTGGATAGCGAAGGAGAGGTCAGAGCTGTCAAAGATGGTGATGAGGTCGTCGTCTATATAAAGACAAAATGTGTGGAGAGAGAGAGAGAAGATGGTGAATGAGTGTGCTGAAAAATAGTAAAAAACTACATAACATCAGAACCATAGTCATTCTTGGTGGTGTTTTCTTGGGTTGCCATTCGTACAAGGGCTAAACGTTTATAAAAAATGACGTACCGGTAATTGCAATTTTCACCACTGAATATCTTGATTGTGATTTAATATGAGATCATTTTTTAAGGTTCTCTTCCTATATATATTTATTTAACAAACACAAGCAATAAATTAATCTATTTCAAACAATCAGATTTATTATAACTTGTAATCGACTACGACAACTTCACAGAATTATACCAAAAAGTGTTGCGTGAACTCCAAGTCAGTAAGTCACAATTCAGATTACAACAACAATGTGGACTGCACTCAGTGTTAGTAATTTGAAAATTGCTTTCATTACATTGCGATGTCAATTCATATTCCATTAATTGCTCAGTCCTTGTTTGTATAATTTTTTGCAGAATACAGGTGCTTCTTGGTTTGTGCCGGATTCTGTACCTACGGTGGCAACATAATCCAAATTTGTACGCAAACATTCGGAACATGCCATAGTCTATCACTAACTATAGTAGGGGTGGGTGATATGGCTTAAAAATGATATCACGATATTTCAAAGAAATTTGCGGTGATGATATTTTTGACAAAATTGAAAGGGCAAATGTAGCCTAAGTGTAGCGTAAGTGACACTGCTTGAAATGGGGAGGGGTCTATAGTGTTTGCCCTGCAAGATCTAAGGCTACGTTCACACTGTAGGCAAATGAGACCCAGGTCGGATTTATTTGCCCAAATCTGACTTTTTTATGTCAGTCTGAACGGCTCAATTCCGAATTTTTCATATCCGACCTGGGTCACTTTCATATGTAGTCCTAGATTGGATACGTATCTGAATTTTTGCAATTCGACCGCTGTCTGAACGGCCAGGTCGCATATATCCGACCTCGACGTCATCAAAAGTCCAATATGCGGGGGCATTAAAGCTTGATTTATGCTTGACGCTCAAGATCCGCACGGGTGACGTATGTGAATCGGCAAAGTTGTGGCTTCATATGTCACTTTAATTTAATCCCACTTAAAGCATGAAGCATAAAGTTGACATTTGTGGTGATATTAGTAATTTAGCCACGCAGACGACTCATTTATTATGCGTGGCAATGACGTAACGGTATTGCTAGGGAGGATAAAAAAAATAAAAAAAAGGAGAGGTCCCCGTGCAATGAGGAGCTTGAACAGACTTGCCGCATTTTCACAAAATATTATTTCTACATCCTACTTCATCGTTCTTCTGTAGATATGAGATGGTAAAAATATGAGCCCCCAACGATGGACTTATAAAAGTCCGTGGCCCTGACACACTGGACCAAGTTTAGTTTTTTTAAGTTTTCTTTATTTATTCATTCATTCATACATACATACATACATACATACATACATACATAAATGAAGCTTACAGAAAATTAAAACATACAACTGGGATGCTGGACCATACTTATTTATTTCCGCAAACACAGCGTTGTAAGCAACGTTTCTTCTTCTGCTCATGCAGGTCACTTTGGGGACGCATAACGTTCACACAGCACACACTGGGGTCGCAATTAATAGTTAATATGAACGCTCGCTTACTCAAACAAATCGGATTTCAACAAAACATCGGAATTGAGCATTAAGACCTGCAGTGTGAATGTAGCCTGATTGTAACGAAACAGCTTAAAGCTTAATGAATAAATACAAAGCAAACACAAACCTATAACGCAAACGTGCACGTAGGCAGCAGCGTGGTCGCACCGCGCACGCCGTCTCATCGAGCCGGACACACCTCGCGAGCACTTTTAGCTTAGCGGTTCATTGCAAAGTCACGTCAACTCGTCACGGCAAAATAACCACCGCAGATTGTTTATCTTGGCCAAACCATACAAGACCGGTAATATCGTAGAAGGTATCATATGGAACACCCCTAAACTATAGGAATTAATGATATGAAAAACACTTCCAAGCCAGAGTTTCCCCCCAGCGTTTTATCAAACAGTAGTAGTAAGCAAATTTTGTCCAGCCTTTACAGAGGTTAAAGCTACTGAGACATTTTAGTTTTGTTGCTGGAATTAAACATGGACTTACAAGGGAAATAAAGTCTGTACGTGACCAACCTTCGTCCTTGTACTTGATGGTGACCTCGTCGTTGCTCTGCAGTTTGCCCCTGAAGACGCGCTGCATCATGAGCACCAGCTCATCGTAAGTGATGTCTTCGTTGTGGATAGGGATGCGTCTGATGTCATCGCCCAGCTGGGCTTTAATGATCAGCTTCCCGCTCAGGTCGAGCTGGCCGTTCATGGTGCTGTGCAAACTGCTGCTCCGACCTCCTGAAAGGTACAAACGATAAAGACAGTGCCATTTTTCAGAGCAGCACCTTTAAAAATTCTCTACATTTTCTAAGTGTAATAATAAAGTCATCTCAAAACAAACCGTAAACAGGAACAGCTAGTTTTGGGTGAAAAATATGAATATGTCAACACACGAAAGCAGCCCAGTGGCAGTGTTCCTAAGCTGGAAAAAGCAGCACAAATAAATGTTTAGGGAGTAAACTAGTAGAGCCTGAATCAACTGGGTCCTTTGTTCGTCGCCGCAGTGCAGAGCCAAACTTGATACAAACACACTAAATTAGAGATACACCTTTTCCATTGGACTCAGATGTGGTATTTCTAAAAAGGAGTATTAGGGCCACGCTGAAGTCAAAGTCAAAACATTGCTGTAATCTAGCGGTGAAACGAGTCCTTGAGATATGCAGTTACCTCAACCGCAACAATAAAAGTCAGCATTAAATGTTCTTCTTAAGAGCTGAAACTGATCTGCTTGGGGCCTACCTGGCTAACGGGCATGCACAGAAGAGACGTCAACTCATGACGTAGTTTTAACACAAATAAGTCCAGTGTGTCGAGGTTCATCATCTCATATCTACAGAAGAATGATGCAGGAGGTAAAAATATGTTTGGGTAAATGAGGCAAAGCTTTTCTAACTCATTTCAATGGTGACATCACCATTATTATCATCATTACACTACACAAATGAATAGCCAATAGAGTAATCAGAGGTCAGTATTTTGGGGTCATGAACTGTAACATAGCAACTGTTGCTATGGTAGAGTTGAAGGCGATTTGTTTATGGAAAATCCTGTGGATTTCCAGCCTAATTTTGGCTTATAATGACTTAAAATGATTACAATGAGTACAAAATTAGCATACGGGCATGGTCAGCTTTAGGTTGATACATGTGTGTTGAAGATACTTTGCATAAATATCTATGGCAAGGTAATGAGCATTGAGCAATGAGAATTGTTTTGACATTTTTTGAAATAATTGCTGACTTTTTTTTTTAGTACCTTTTACATAATGCAATTTTTTTAACACTTCACTATGTCCACGTCACCTGTTTTTTTTTTTTTTTAATTGATGAAGGGTAGAAGTTTGACCTACTGAACCAGTGTTCTTGAGTACATCTTTGTAAAAACTGGTTAAGATGTTAAAAATCATTGAGTGTGTGACTTGCTTAAGTGGCCTCTTGACAGAAGAAAAATATTTCACAATATAAAAGAGTGCGGCCAAATGCACAAATCATCCAAATGGGATGGGGGGTGGCGCAGGTCAAGTTTGCGCTTCACGAGAGTCTAAGGGTCAAGCGTCACTTGTACATGCTAATGCAGACTTTGATCCCGAACTGATAAAATATTAAGACATGGTGACAAGTGGCGGTGTAATCTAGGTGGATGGTAAACAATCCAAGCAGGAGGGATTTGCGTTGTGTCCTTCCCAGATGAATAATTGCCTGGATGCTAGGGATTGATTTGTGGCTAACATCGGACGTTAGCAGCGGACAGCAGCCGACGTCAATTCTAAACATCCATATAAGCGTAACTATTTCGCAATGTGCAATCGACTCGAGACTTATGATTATTTACATAAACGCCCTCAGTTTAACAGGCCAAGTCATCTGACAAGAGAACAGATGCTAACAACTTGTGAGGGTGAGCGTTTGCTAGGCCTTTTTCACAGCAATGCCAACGATGACACAGTGGCAACTGCTTTGATTGTGCATAAGTAAGAGTATGGACGTATTAAGACAACAAAAATACAGCTCTGGTTAACATGCTCATTGGCAAACCGTAATGAAATCAAAATTAAACACGCGGCCAAAGCGGACACACTTAACAGACAAAAACACAATAAAATAGAAACAAATGTTTCCGATGCGCAAGTCGGAACGCATTTAAAGTCTTGAGCATACCTACGTTGACTTTGAACGAATTAGTCCCAAACGCCTGTTTTAGCAATGTAGCCAGTTAGCTCGCCGAAATGCGAACGTATCATTGGCCGGCTAACTAGTTAGCATGTAAGCCAGCTACACACATTCACATAATAAACCGCAAACACGTGACATTAGGTTCGACACAGACGACTCAACGACTCGTTAGCAAACCCGAGAATGTGTTTTACCTGATCGTGACGACGTGACCGCGCTGTATTTCACTACCTGCTTCCGAACCGTGGAAAGTGAAAGCTGCTTTGCTAGCCTAGCAAGAGCCGGGTGGCAGCAGCATCAGGAAGTGTCCCCTCAGCCGCCTCAGCTGTCAACCTGTACGTGGCAATCTCTCCGCGCATGCGCACAAACTCACATTAGGGACCATTATAATCGTCAAACAATAATTACTTCGGATTACTACTTTACTAACAATTACTACTTTATTTATCGTTAATCCGCCATGAATTGCAACCCGATGTTACAAGAATGACCAAAATAATAATGATAACTTGATAAATAGGGCTGATAAACTTCCATCCCTTTTTAACGGGTCTTCAATGAACCTAACAAGCATGTTTTTGAAATGTGGGAGGAAACTGGAGTACCTGGAGAAAACCATCGCAAATTTTTTTTTTTTATTTGTTCATTTTTCCTTTCAATCATAGAGACAATTTACAACATTCACTGTTCACATACAATTATACCTGAAAATAAAATGGGCTGACGGGATGAAGTTGAAGTTTATTAATTCCCGTTCCCAGAATGCAATAGGACACAGATAATCAAAGTGGTAATTCGTCACATATCTAGTTGTTGATTGATGCAAATGTTCGTCTCCCCAGCAGTCTTTGTTGATCAAAACGTTGATTTAGTCTCTTGTTGATCAGTTTGGTCCAGTAGCATTGGATAGCTAAGGATAAATAGTAGCCGGCATCCAGCCTCACCCTTCAGCCGGTTCCTTCTCCTCGTCTCGATTTCTGTTCATCGCTGAGTTCCGACGAGCAATCGTCTCCAGGTTGTTCAGCTTTGTTGTCAAGTTTATTGCCATTCTGTTCGTGGCGATGTTGGATGCAGCTCGGTCGTTCTTCACCTGTGACGTGTCATCACAAACCTTGGACAGGTCGGCTTGCACTCCAGTGATGGTGCTCAGAGCCACAGTGGTCCTTGTGTGCAAAAGTCATCATATCCAGAAGTTATCGATTTTCATCAGTGTATCTGTTAAATATAAGTTGCTTTGTGTTTTTTTTCTTTTCTTTTTAAAGCAAATTTAAAAACAACTGAAATGTTGAACTTTCATGTACTGTATCTCAGTTTTAATTTCAAACAAGGTCAGAAGTTGCAGCAAATTCCCAGGGTCACCAGTAGCCTATCTCTTATCAAGTTTATTGAATATTTAAATAGTTAACCGAGGTTAACACAGTTTTAAATTGATCATTTATTGGCCAACGTGATTTTTTTTTTTAAAAGGCCGATACCAATATCCGTCAAAAATATCGAATATCAGCCCCGCCAATATCCCTACAGTGAAAGTTGGTCGAACCCTGCCGGGAATAGAAATCTGCAAATTAAAACTTGCGACTGAATGCGACCACCTCAAAAGGAGTTTGTAAAAAAAAAAATATATATATATATATATGAAAAGCAACTCAAGTGCTAAAAAATAAATACATTTGTAATCCTATAAGAATAAAGTAATACAATTAGGACACTTAACACTAATATAGTGAGATTTATTCTCAAACATGAAAAAAAATCTAAATATTACAGTTATGTCATGTGATTTTGTAAAAACTAAACAAAAAATCAAACAACTGCGGATTTTCATCTGAAAAAAAGTGAGACTTCATTTTATTGGGGAGTGAATATAACCAGGAAAAAATGTAATCCTAATGCATGAAATGAAACATTTTGTGAAATTGTTAACCCCCCTCAAAATTCAAAAAATTTGACAGTGGCTTTTTTTGGTTTAAAATAAAACAAATTTGCGATACAAGCAAATTTAATTTTCATAAAATTACAATTATCTTCTGGAAATCTGAAAATGAGAAGGATTTGGGGATAAAGACAAACAAACAAAAAAATGTGTTTGAAGATGGACACAAGAGTGGAAAAGGAGCTTTAGGCTAAAAAGAAACAAAGCAGAAGTCAAAGGTACAACAAATTGTAAAGTCATAAAATTTCAACAATAAATTAGAGGAAATGGTATTAATGTTGGGAGAATCAATTTGTATTCCGTGACGGGAAAAAAATCGTAACATTACCAGAATAAATAATACCATGTTATTCTTGTAAAATGATGCATAAATAAGGTTAAAGTAGCAGCAAAATATTTCATTTTTACGCTCATTTCTTCTTCTTCTCCTGCGTGGCGTTGAACCACGAGTCTAGCAGCTTCTTCATGTAGTACAGCTGCCATGCGTGCACCTGCACGGCCACCACCATGACCAGGTACATCACAGTCACCGCCGAGAAGCCAAAGATGAAGCGGTACGCTTTGCCCTGGCGAAACAGCTGCTGCGCCAGCGGGAACATCTCCATGCCGCCGTAGAAGAGCGGCGCCACCGAGAACAGCCCGGCGCTGATCATGGACAAGACCAGGTAGCTGACGTTGTTCTTGAGCAGCGACAGGCTGCTGCACAGCAGGGGGACCATGCTGAGCAGGTAGGGGTACTCCCACTGGTAGGGCATGGCCACGGTCTCGTGCGACAGCAGCTTTAAGTGACTGACGGCCACGTGGGCGGCCACCAGCAGCCAAACCAGAAGGTGGATCACGTTCAGGCGACGCACCTCCGTTTTCAAGGAGGCGCTGCAACACAAACGACGGTATATACATATTAGGGGTGTGAATTGCCTAGTACCTGGCGATTCCATTCATATTACGATTCTTAGGTCACGATTCGATACCGATAAATCCCGATACATATAAATTGATTATTGCGATTTTTTTTAAAACTCAAATTTAGAGAATACTAATCAGTAAACTTGTTCATGTACATTGTAAGATTTTTATGAAAATGTATTTATTTATCTTAAAATTCAGGCTTATAACCGAGCCACCGCTTTTAACAAACAGATTGCAGTCTGTTTCATGTTTGAACAGCACTGAAATAAAATATTGAGGCTTAATGTTACATTAATATAACATTCTTCCATGCTTAATGTGTGAACCCTAAGTAAGACTTTTGTTGAATACTTCCTTTAAAAATTGATGTTTAAAAATCGATTCGGCCACATATTAAATCGATTCGAGAATTGCGTGCTGTAATATCACGATATATTGCCGAATCGATTTTTTCTAACACCTAATACATATATATCACATTTTGTCCATATCTCACAGCCATAATTAAGGATAATTTTAATTTAGGGATGTCAGGTGATTAAAACTTTTAATTGTAATTAATCGCATGACTACAATAGTTAACTTGCGAATAATTGCAAATTTTATATCTGTTGTACAATAAAATGTACAACAAAATATTTTTTTATGTTTTTATACTCTTGCTAACATAAAAGTGAAGAACAAAAAGTTAAACTAAATTAAATATGGCTTCATCTTTGAGTCATTCGTACAGTAATTTTCCAATTCATAAAATGTAGTTAAAATTTAAAAGATGTACTGTACTGTAAACGAGTGTGATATTGATTTGTGTTTAGGTCATATTTCTGCCACTGGATGGCATAGCTGCATTCGTAAAATGACACCTTAATGCATTTTTCTTTTCATATTAAGAGCTATCTAATCTTTAACATGAAAGAACTTGTGAAATGCTGCACATTTTAAAATTGTAAAATACAACTTGACCCCAGTCTCCACAAATATATGCATTATTATGAAATGTATTACTTCTTTTTCTTCTTCTTCCATTTCTCTATCTGCTTTCTTTTGGCGGTTGGCAAATACTTTTGTTGCATTACCGCTAGCATGCCAAAGAAGGCGGCCAGCAGCGGCAATGCATGACTACTACTGCTTCTCTTTTCATTTCTTCTTCTACTGTCTTTTTCTAACCGCCAAAAGAAAGTCCACACGATTTGGAAACGGAAATTCCGGGTGCCAGTCCGAGCTCAAATTTTAATGTATATAAGTCGCACCTGAGTTAAATTGCAGGAGCAGCCAAACTATGAAAAAAAAGTATGCCTTATAGCTTATACTGTCATACTGTATATGCTTTTCATTGGACGGCGGAGGGAAAGAGTAATGGATACAATATTAAGTCATAATGTAAAGAGAATAAAGTCAGAAAATAGTTTGAATAAATATGTAACATTAGAAAACTCACAATATTACAAAAATAAACTTAGGCAGCATATTTTTAATGATCAAAAATTATATATCAGATTGAAGTTGTAGTTTAAATATTAACATGTGAAATTTGTGAATATACCCTTTCTCCCTTGAAAATTAAGTGCACCTCAAATTTTCCTCAAATAGCTGCCTTCACTCTAATTTTATTTACCAGTCAAAAGTTTTGGAATGTTTATAGAAAACATGTAGTAACAAATGAAAGAATACAATCAGAAGATAATATAGAATAAAAGAGAATATGTATTATGAGGTTAATGTATTTTAATTCTCCCTGTTCATTTGTGTGTGTGTGTGTGGGGGGGGGGGGTGTATTTGTAGTCATACAGGCCTCAATAATCTTAATATACACCTCGTACCATGATCATTATATGGGAAAATTCACATGTCAAAAAAGAATGACTTGCCTCATTTGGTAGTGTTGAGTCCCCTTCTCTCTGAATTTGAAATCACTTCCATTGGTCGCAACAGCTTTGTGGCCAACACGTGACGTCATATTGAAGTAAGATACCTACTGACAAAACGGACATTTAAGAACTGAATGTTGAATGAAAATTGACTTAAGCTGAAGTGCCATTTTCCTACGGAGCTGGTTAGCTGCTAGCGTAAATCAATTATCTGCTTTTCACTCGAACGCAACAGAATTTACACACTGAACACAATAAGCGATAAAACACTGTGTTGTGATATTGTAATATGAACTACTAATACTACATTGCTTACCGGCGGCGTGTTTCCGGGGAGCTGCTGCTTGGAATACGTAGCTTAAAAAAACAACTAAACAAAAGATGTCAAGAATCAATGGGCTTCCGTCAGATGTACGCATGCGCATTGCCTGTCACGGCAACATCAGCATCTGTTCCTCAATGGGCGCGGCCTACGTCTAGTGCACGTTCACATTTACAGTCATTAAATATATATATATATTGCCTAAATGAATAGGAATATTTCAATAATAATACAAAAATGTTTACACGTTTGTCTTTATATACAGTATGTTTTTGTTTTTTAGCATTGTATTTTATATTGCTTTGTAAGAGGCTGTCCTCTTCTTTGTGACTTTATGTTAATAATGCTGTCATTGTTTTTATAAGGATGTTTGTATTTAAAAATCCATTTAAATATATATAAATAAGTTAGCTTAAAGTTGGGATTTTTTGTCACTGAAGTAATACTCGTATAATAAGAATGATATATATATATATATATATATATATATATATATATATATATATATATATATATATTATAAATAAAATAAATGAAATTGTTTAGTAATGAAAAGTATAGAAAATATTAAATACAGATGGAAATCGTTTAAGATAACAATATAATGCTTGTATTAATAAAATAAAAAATAATATTTAATAAACAATAATCGCTATATATAATGTTAACATTATGCAGTGCATAACTTGTATGTATAAACACACTATTTGGTGTACTTTTTGATTTACTGTACATAAGCACAATTCTAAATAATTGTAGTGTAACAAACAAATTAATGTATATGTGAGTGTCAATCAAAGTTTGGCATTCTTATCCCATTACTGCATGTCCAGGTGTTATTAATGAGGTGGCCAGTTTATCAAAAAGTGAGTTTTTTCATTGGGATCAGAAATAAAGACTTCCGTGATAGTTTTTAGTAACATCTTTATTTAGAAAAACAGCATAGACAAAAAAATAATTATTATAACAACAGTGAAACATTAATACATTAACTCTCAGGTTACACAACAATATTAGCACCATGCTTAAAAGAACAAATACATTTCTATTTTCCTTTCAAAAGATTTCCCCCTACTGTACGCCTTTTACACTTACATGCAAAGCAATTACCGGTCCAAATAATAAATTAGTGACATTATACGTACTCACCCACATTCCATAATTTCCCCCTTTTATGTGTAATTTTACTGCCGATAGACATTTCAGATTGACAGTAACAATTACACAAATAAAATAACTACAGTAAAGACAAATCTGGTAAAAAAGAGTAACTGTGCTCAGGAATGTAATTTTTATTTAGATTTGTTTTGCTTTGATTTTAAAAAGATTTCCTCCTCTGTACACAACTACATTCAAAACTAATACTACTTCTTTTGCATGTATCCAAATTACTTGCCAAATCCAATAAATTGCTTCATGATGTAAACACACTATGTAGTGGGAATGTTTTTTTGAAAACAATGTTTTGGTCTGGTACGTAGGGAATGGTGTTGCATCTAGTTTTACACTATCTGCAGCGCGATTATCATACCACCAAATGTGCAGCAAAATTACAACAAAAGTAAGCACAAAAAAAGCAGAATTAATTAGACACAATTTCTCTGCAAATGTTATGCATATAAATGTGTATATATGTAGCACAATGCTGGAGTGTTCAAACTATTTTTTGATTGATCAATATAAATATGTGATCTGCTTTGCCGTGACTGATAAAAGGCAATTTCTGTACATAAGTATGGATGAGGGTGAAAAAAATCCAATCAATGTATGTGTTCATGTTTTTTGGCTGAATTTTACATTCGGTAGCTGCCACTTTTCTTCCCTTTTTATTTAAAAGCCTTATTGCGACAGGATTATACACATTTTTGGTTGAGTTGGGTACAGCTGACAGCTCTAATGTTTAGGTAATCCAAAACTGTTCTCAGTTTTTCTCTATCACAGCTATTTTTTAGCCATTTTCTTAAAACATTCTGAAATAAATGTGTATGTGTGTAAATAAAACACTAAGATGGAAAAACAAAACAAAGTTTTGAACCAGTTTTAATCAGCAGAAAAAAATCTAATTCAACAGATTTTGCTTCCCCCAAAACTATTCCCCATTGTTATTTTTATGCTCAATCTTTCTTTGCATACTTTACATTTTCTCTTCATTTCCTCACATTGAAATATACAAAAAAAACTCAAGTTACTTGGTTTGCTGGGATTATATAAAAACTACCCTATTTCCTCATCTAGTGGCCGGAGGCCTTTGGCTACTCATCTACAGATGGGCAGAGACATCTTTTATTTTTTGTACAAATGCAATTTGTAGAAAAATATCAAAAAAAATATACAAAAATGTATATATTTTTTTATCATAAGGGAGAACATGCAAAAATAAATGAGACAGACTAGGTGTGGGGGGGGGGGGGGGTAAGACGCGTAGGTCCCGGGAATGTACACATAGACCCACACAACATTGTGGAGCCTCATGGCAGAGTCTACTAGAACTCAAATCTAGTTTCCACATGATGGAAGACCTCATGAAATCTTGTTTACAACAAAGAAGACTCTGGTACTTTTATCTGAGAGACTGTTTCACATCCCTCGTTCGGTGCTTCTGTTTTGGTTAACAGCAGACTTCAAATTGGCGCTGCACCTGGCGACTAATTGAGACACACTATAGTGTCTATTCAAGGAGGCCACTATTTGAGGAAATACGACAAGTCATTCAGGTCTTCTGTGAATGCCTTTTTTCATAGGTTATTCGATACCTTTATGTCTATAAAATTGCACATGGATTAATGGCTCTGTGGTGTAAAATGGGTTTTATAAACAGACCATCATACTTCCTTGTGAAAAGCAAACTGCGTTGATGTTACCAGATTTAAAAGTCCACTATTTGGCAACAAGAATGCAGCCCAAAAATGCAGCCCATCTCTTACGCACTCTACTTTTCATTTACAATGGATACAGTAGAAATCCAGAGAAAGACGAATGCACATACTCTCCAGCGTAAAGTCCTGCAGCCTGGTCTGAGGGCAGCTGAATGTACACAGTGTCCCCTGGTTGTAAAGGTAAGACTGCACTTCCCGATGCTTGATCTAAGTATCCCTTCTTGTACTCATCGTATGTATACATCACGGGCTCATTGTTCCTCATCAGGGCTGCCCACACATTGGCTCCTTTGCAATGAACGTGGTAGGCAAAGTAATAAATGCCAGAGACTTCGCAGGTGAATATTCCCGTTTGGGGGTTGAAGTTTTGGCGACCGTTGTACAAAGGCTTCTCAAACACTACCGGACTGCCCACAGGTGGGAATGGAGTGGATGTTATAGCTGTGAATGCTGGCATTTCCAGCCCACTGACTCCCATGACCTCTGCACCATTTCCTCCATATTTGCCCTTTTTACCATAGCCGCCAGCCTTCTCACCATCCAGTCCAGGGCCCATTTGGGAGAGCACTCCAGACAAGTCCGGAGACGCACCAGGTTCTCCCGGTTGGCCAGGAGGTCCAGGAGGGCCAGGTGCTCCGCTTAGTCCTTGGGGTCCTGATGGGCCTTCTTTCCCCCGAGGTCCAATAGGACCAGGATGACCTGGAATGCCTTCACCTGTAATGCCTGGTGGCCCCTGAGGACCGAAATCTCCTTTTGGCCCTTGAGGTCCAGGTGCGCCGATAGGGCCTGCTACACCATCCATGCCAGGGATTCCTTTAGGACCTTGAGGTCCCATTTCACCAGGAAATCCACCTTCTCCTTTGGGCCCAGTAAATCCTGCCAGACCTGGCGCCCCAGGAAGGCCTTTATGTCCACTATCTCCTTTGGCGCCACTTGGTCCTTGTGGACCTTTCAGCCCTGGACTTCCACGTTCTCCAGGTAAACCATCAGTACCAGGTAATCCAGGAGTACCAGAGTCCCCCCGGATTCCATCAGTCCCTTTAGGTCCTCCTTCTCCACATTCTCCTTTTAAACCTGGTAAGCCTATGCCCCCCGATGGCCCCTTGGGTCCTGGAGGACCTGGTTGACCACTTGGCCCAGCAGGTCCCGTCATACCAGGTAATCCTGCATGGCCTTTATCTCCCTTTGGTCCTAGGGGTCCAGATGGCCCATTCATACCTTTATCACCCTTTGGTCCTTGGAGGCCTGGTTTACCAAAGCCAGGCATTCCTGGCTTTCCTGGCAAACCAGGTGGTCCTGGATGACCCTTTGGACCCTGCATGCCTGGTTGTCCCGGTAGACCATTTTGGCCTGGTTTTCCTTGGCCGGGCAGACCAGGCGGACCCGGTAGTCCTCCTTCACCTGGTGACCCACTTAGTCCTTTGAGTCCTGGATGACCCTTCTCTCCCGGAGGTCCTTGTGGGCCTGGCATCCCATTCAAACCTGGTTTTCCAAAACCAGGCAGCCCTCTTTGTCCAGCAGGGCCTTGAGGTCCTGGCAGACCTTTATGACCTGGTTGCCCTGGCTGTCCCATTCCTTTATCACCTTTGGGTCCTTGTAATCCAGGAAGTCCTGGCAGTCCTTTGTGACCTGGCTCTCCTTTCATTCCTGGTTGGCCTGGGAGTCCCTGACCACCTGGTTTACCGATTCCAGGTAGCCCAGGTGGTCCTGGTGGACCCTGACGTCCTGGTTGTCCGGACGGCCCTCCCTCACCCCGAGGTCCCATTTCTCCTTGAGGCCCAAGCTGTCCGAGTCCTCCCGGCCTGCCTGGTGGTCCTGGCAACCCGGGTTTGCCCATCCCAGGTACTCCTGGTTGACCAGGAGGTCCAGGTAGCCCTGCTGGTCCTGGTTGGCCGTTGCCTGGAGGTCCAGCGGGACCTATAGGTCCTTGTGGACCAACTGGACCTGGTAATCCTTGGGGTATTCCCTCAGCACCGCTTGGGATTGTCTGACCTGGGATCAATGGTACGCATATAATAATAAATTATACATCATCAAAAGGTCCAGGTTCACAATAACTTCCAATAATGTAGCTTTTTATTACAACTGGTGTCAAAAAAATTATTTCTTACCTTTGTCTTGTCCACCATTATAGCCACCCCCTTTCCGAGCCTTTTCTTTGCCCTTCATTACGGGCATCTGGGGGAGTTCCTTCCTATAGTGGGGATATTGCATATAGGGTACATCTTTGCCGATGTACTGCTGCTGGGGGTAGCCTTCATTGCCCATGCCCATGTGTTGGAGGTGTTGCATTTGCATCTGCTGCTGGTATGCTTGAGGGTGTTGATTGTGTCCATAGTACTTCCCATCACTTACATATGTAAGTACTACAAGCTGCAGCAGAGTCAGGAGGAATGGGGGCCGAAGAGGCTGCATGGCCAAGGCCTGTATCGAAGGAAGAGAATATGACAAGCTTGGACAACAGCTTTAATTGATCGAACCAACTTGACTTTGTGTTTTATTGCACCAAGAAGTTTATTCTTGCATGCTGTTGATAAGATACTTTCCCAGATGAATTATAAATAATGTGTAGTTTGGACAGCTGGACTCAATCTACTGATATATGAAAACACATTTTAGGAATGTATTTATTTATTATTATTATTATTGTTGTTGTTGTTATTTTATGTGATTTATTATTTTAATTCAGACACGCTGAAAACAAAGTAAATGGTAAAACTGATTTCATTTTTAATAAGAAAAATGAATGTGGGTTTTTTCTTTTTAATGTTAAGAGAATTAAGCTGTAATAATTGTAGATGATACAATTGTAATACTACGAGAAAATTCAGAACATGCTAAAATATATTTTAGCTTGATAACATCCTCACAGTCATTATCATTAAGAGGTGCTTTTATTTCAGCAATATTTAAACTTTTACTATTCTGGTAATTATTGGAATATTCCCAAACTTTATTATAGTAATATAAATATTTTTTTCAGAATATGTTATCTTTATTTTACCTATATTCTCATTATATTCTGACTTTCCCTTTAATATTTTGACTTCATTTTCTCTACTTATTAATGGGATCATTATAACTCTTTTGTAAATTAAAACGTAAAATTTGTTTTTCATATATTGTGACTTCATTCCTAAATCATTACATTACATTTACATTACTCTTGCATTGCATTAATGTTTTTTTTTGTAATATACCAAGTTTATTATGATATTATTGCTGATTTTCTGATTTTCTCAGTGACATTATTACTTCACTCCAGTTCAGTGGGGCAGGCCCCCCGGTTTGGGGCAGTGTGATAACATATTTTTTTCCCTCTCCGTACTAGAATAATGTGTATTTGCACATCCAGTACAATAGGTGGCAGTGGTGCTCTCATTGTCAGAGTAAAAGAGTATTAGCTCCTTTGCAGTGTTGTACTTACAAGCTAATTTTATTGACAAATGATACTTTTTATACTGTAGTCATGGTAGGAGTTGGGGGCACGAAATATTATCTTCTTCCTGGTGTTAGTGTTGGTGTTGGAGGGGGGGGGGGGCATAGAAGCACTGCTTTACTTTCATAACATTACAATGTAAAAAAAAAAAAAAAGACACCTTACAACTTTGCTCTGGTAATATCCCATCTTTATTCTAGCAATATTGCAAGATTTTTCTCAGAATAGTCCAACTTTATTCTAGTATTATTATAAAGTTTCCCCCGTGAATATCTCACTCTTATTTTACTATTTTTTTTACTTGTAACATGATTTTTTATTATTATTTTTTATTACAAGTGTTATAACAGTAAATATCTTTTCTTGGACTTTTAAATACACATTTACCGGTAAATGGCCCCTGATTGTGAAAAAGTGGAGCATGGGTCAAACTAGGCTGTACCTATTTTCTCATCATGGTGCAGACATGTTGGTCTAGAGCCAAAACAAGAGTATGCCTCCTAGCTGCTGGCTTTGTGCCTGAACATGAAACATGTCTTCCTACATGTTGTGCCACCATGATGTAACCCACACGGTTTTCTACTGTGTAGTGTAGAGAATAAGCGTCCCTACTTTTGTAATTCAATCGTTCCTAAAGCCAGCGATTTCCATCCTGTCATCAATGTTCAGCTTTATATCCATTGGTGCTTCCCACAGGACACATTGGCCGTCATTTTCAGAATTCCCAGCCACATCCCGACACCATCCGCGCCAGCGATACTCTTTACCTTCGGATCTCTGACCTTTTCTCAGTCGACTGGTAATTTTGACAGGACAGTGTCACTGTCTACCCCCCGATGAGAGATGGCCTTTGAAAGGGAATGGATCTCCTTGCCATGGCAACACAAGTCAGACATGACAAAGAGTCCCTCGAAGGAATGTGAGTGATTTTAGCGAAAAAGAAGGAATTTGTGTTTCTCTATACTGAATAGGCTTTTCCAAGTATTTTTATCAATGGCGTGCCCCTACTACCCTGTTTCTCGGAAAAACAAACAAAACTAGGTACAAAACGAAAGCAGCAAGCAGAGATGAACAAGCGCTTGCATTGCATTTTTTTCTGTCAAAGCCATCATAAAATGTTCCCAACCCCCACAGGCAAAATAATCTTCGCAAATTACATTTGCTCATCTGTCTAGGATAGTTTCCAACTGAGGCTCATTTTGGCGGATTCCCAAGAAGGAGCTTGTCAAAATATGATCTCAAAACAAAAACGGCCTGATCGAGATAGGTCTCCGTCCTTTTTTGTGCATCCTGTTATGATAGATATGGCCACTCAATTTAGTGTCAATTGTTTAAAAACCGGTGAGAGTGCCCTTGAGAAACTGGGCACGAGCAATGTACTTGGGCCGATTGCTGGTATAACGATTTACCATCGTTTTAAAAAGTCAAGGTTTCAATAACCACAGATGCTGGCTGTCACTACAGAAGCGTGGAACTGCCAATGTGAAGTACTCAGTTTTGACTGGGCTATGTCATTCGAGCGTACCGGTAAAGTCGTTCAAATGTATTTGTAACATGTCGGTAAAGTGCTCAAAACATAGCATTTTTCCCCCATAATGCCACGAAGTTTTGACTTGCGCATTTGTAACTATGGCATTATGGGAAATTTTACATATAGCCTGCAGCCTACACGTTCAAACGAATATCAAGATGTTGAAACGACTTCAGGCAGTACGTTTGAACGTTATAGCCCAGTCTAAATAGTTAACTCCAAATTGGCAGTTCCACGCTTCCATATGTCACTGGTAGTTTCTTTCTTTCTTGACATGTAACGAAGGAGGGATGGAGCAAGACAAGATACTGCAAACTCAGATGCCTTTTTTCTTTAATTAAAGTTCACTGTCCTTAAAAAAAAAAATGCCAGCAGATACTAGTTAGCCCCAAGGACATTAATAGCCCTAAATAGTTCTAAGAATAGCTCACCACTATGGGACACTGAAGAGGAATTGAAACAGTAGAAAAATGTTAACATTTATTTATTTAAACATTTGTAATGTACTAAATATTCGATATTTGTTTAAAAATACAATAAAATAAATTGTGTTCAATGGATAAAAAAATATTTTTTCTACCCAAATCTTTATTTTTTTTTTAAAAAAGAGGTTATTGTAGAGCAATAGTTTTACCATGATACCGCACTAAATTCTGCTCATGGATCCAATATCGGCCAAGGCCTAGTCAGAAGCGACCTTTCAGCATTAACATAGCAACAGGGATGTTTTGTGGACGCCACAAGGGATTGTATTTCGGCCTCTTGTTGGTTCATATGTGCAATGATGTTGGCTTAAATGAAATCTGCAACTGCAGAGAAGCCCAAGCTTCCTGTTGATACCAGATATGATGTGGTCGAACCTTGCTTTGCATGCGGCAGCAAATTTGCTTTATTTGGTTGATTTTCAAACTTTATTGTGTGTCACGGAGATGTCGCTGCACCCTCTCAAGAAAAGCATTCTTTAAGGCATCAAGGTAAGAAATTCACATCAACTGTAAATGAGAAGTTATCTTTACTTAAGTTTCTGGTGTTTGAAACATAAATCTGAAAATCGATTATTTTCATGTTTTTTTGGCTATAGCTCAAAACATGGTCGAGCGACTTCTGATCGATTTGGTTCTGGAGGATCACATATGTCCATTTGTGGTGATGAACATGTCCACCAAATTTAATGTTGATCATTGTCATTTTTATTAGGCTTGAACTTTTCATGGATATTTGAGTTGTGCCATATGATCAACATCTCTGCTCTAAATCGAAAATCTCACTTACTGGACATGACACTTTGTTAGGAATCACTGATCTAGTTGTACACCACAATAGTAAACATTGCTGAATACCTCTCCAGTTTCTGAGCATTATTAGCTTGTATCAATGTAAGTTATTGTGAGTCTGTAGTATCGGATGTCATGCACGTGCCTAATTGAATATTTTTTGTTTTTCGTGTCTGCCCACAAACGTAAACATGTCTGTCACACTTAAAAATATTTTTCTGGAATGGAGTAAGGGGGAGAGGAAATATTTAACTAATGTTTTTCTAATAAAGCAATGAAGGAAATACCAGATTTATTGTAAAAAAAAAAAAAGCAATATTGACCAGAGGGAGCCTTTCAAATGTTACAGAAATATTTAAAAACAACATGGAACATTTTATGACCTGCAGCAGGGGTGTCCCCCATATTGATACATGATGTAAGTAAGTAAGCAAGTATGTGTGTGAATACATGTTTTTAAAAGGACGGAAATACTGTGACAAGTACACAACGAGCGCCTGTTCACTTGTCACATAGCAACACCCTGTTGTCACGGTAACCTGGGAGCGGTGAAAACACCTTGTGACTCTACCTGCCGCAAAACCCCCCCGACATGTGATTGAAAATAGGTGTCGCCTCCCAAGCGACTCATTCATTCATTCACTCGCCGTGAAAATTAACCAGCAATTTCCACCGCTTGAACTTGTTATTTGTTATTTGAGGAAACGGCAGCGGTGGCATGCGGAGCGTGAATAGAAAGAAGTTTGTTAAGCTCTCCAAAGTGCCACTGTGTCATCGCACAATAGTCGCCCATTCAGGGGGCAGACGTGAGGTCACATGTGTATGGAACGCAGTCGTGAGCGCACATGGCGTGAGAAGTCGGGTAGCGTTTTATGACTCGCATGCTAGCGCCAACTCATTTTGCAAAGTAGAAAATAGCTTGTGCGATTATTCCCTTATTTGGGAAATCAGGGGTACTTTCTTAGTGTTTGTGTAAGGTGTGTCATTGGCAGTGGTCAACAAGTCCTTCTCTGCTGGCCTAAACACCAGTAGGAGCACTGACCTACATTTTCAACCTCAATTTTTCTCCATTAAATTCTATTAATTCACTCCCAAAAATGTATTATCCTCATTTCATAGCATTTCTCTTAGTTGCACTGCTTTTAACATTGCATGTAGATGTTAGAATATTTTGTTAAATCACATTTACGACATGCCATGTCACTGTAATCTGCCCGGTGCCTCCGATATTGTTATATTATTGTTCTGTCAGTATTGCAGAACAATGGAATTTAAACTGTATAATCTGTGGGACTGCGTCTTGAATCTATTCGATTTTAAATTCAACCTTAGAGAGAAAGACGTCAGCACTCTTTTCACACATTAGGTAATCACAATAGGTGATATGGAATTAACCCTATAAAAAAAAAAGAAGAAATTACTCATTTCATTACCCCCACCCCAAAAAATGCTAATTTTGTTCCCCTTTAAATACAAAAGAAAAATCTAATGTCAATGATAATGTTAAAAACTGACATGGCCCTTTAATAAAATGCTCATCAATGCAACATCAAAAATAAAATGTAACTATCACTGGACATGAAAGAAAGTTACTGCTTCCAAACAAAATTAGCCTTTGTCTCTATAAATGTCAACACAATCCTGCAGAGAATTTAGCACACCTGATACATGCCAGGCAGGTTGCCTACTTTGAATTAAAGTAAAATAAGACTGTGAACAACTTTATATTGCATGTCCTGCTACAATGACAGGCCTGCACTGAAAAGCATTTTTGTTGTTGAGGCATTTGGAAATAGAGAGCTGGCATTACATTAAAATATCATGTTTAAACCTCTGGAATCTCTTAAATTAAATCAAAAATGTTCTATATAAATAAAGAAGACTTGACTCTTTTAAAGCATTTTGAAGTTATTATAATAATAATAATAAACTATTTTACTTACACTACTATTCACTCTTGTGGTAATTTTAGTAAAATGTCTTCTATTTATGTACATTTAAAAAAATGTCTTTAGCTCTGTTTTCAAATGAAATATAAAACACATTGTCTTTGTATGTAAAGTGCTATACTGTATAAATAAAGCTTCCTTGCCTATAGTGCAAACATACCACTGCTCATCACCAAGAGAAAACACCAAAACAACAATGAAGCAGGTGGTAACTGAGGCCTTAAAGGGGGTGGAAGGAATAGAGGTCAGTGTTAGCACAAAAGCTTCCGGCTTCTGCTACAACAATTATTTCATGGGTTCATTTTACTTCCACTGCTCTTGGAAAGATTTATACAAGTTTTAGACACAAACATTTTTGGGGTCTCATTTGTTTATATATCTAATAAATATCTGGCATTGAAAAGGGTTGTGTAGACTTTTTTATATCTACTGTAGGTAAATAGGTGATTCAGAAAAGTAGGTATGTAGGTAAGTGGGTAAGTAAATGAGACTAGTAGGGAGCTAAGTAAGTGAATAGGGCAGGTCAGGCTAGATACACAGATTATTATGGTAAAGATAGATTTGTCATCATTGGAAATAAATATATTTTCAGGGAACACATTCAATCTCCTTCAACAATAAAATGATAAATGTTTATTTATTTATTGAAACAATAGTATTAATATTAGTACTGAGGGCATTTGAACATGTACTGTCCAGTCCCATGCACATGTTCATACAAAAACATGTCCCAGACACTATAAAATAAGCAAATCCCCAAGTTGTCCGCTGTGTTGAAAACACGTGCGTGTGTGCTGCTGTTTGACACACTGCTTCCAGATGTCCATCTTCTCCCATGTCACACAAGCAAGGTGTATTAAATCATGGCATTTTAGTCAACATCAGTGTTGTGCTCGTTACTAAAAAATAGTAACTATTTACAGTTACAAGTTACTTCATTTTATTCATTTTTTAAAATTTATTTATTCATTGATTTTTTCCCCAGATATATTTTTTTAAAGCAACTAAATTACTCTGATGATTCCTTAAACAAAAAAGTAATGCGTTATTACAGCAGCACTAATCCATTGTAAACAGGAAGTAGTACAGTACACAGAAGCCATTCTTTCATTATTTGATTCTGAACCGCTTATCCTCACGAGTGTCGCACAATTAAATTATTAAATTAAATAATTTATCAAGTAACTGACTAACGCATCATATTGTAACTATAACTGAATTACTGTATTAAAAAAAAAAGTAATGTGTTAGACTATTAGTCGTTGTAAAAAGTAGCTAAGTTATAGTAATGTGTTACTAGTAACTAGTTACTGCCCAACACTGGTCAACATCCACCAATGATGCTGAACATTTTACACAAGCTACGAACGACATAATGTCATTTAAGTGCAGCAGATGGGCAGCAGGCTTTTTCATTGGTCGACTTCAAATGTGATGAATGATGGCGATGAAAGGGATTATCATCTCAAGATTAACTAATACTAATGATGCATATTGTAACTGAAACACATGGACAGAAACATGTGATTTCACTGGTCAACAGAAAATTTTAATCAGAGATTGCTTTGTGTCCCTAAACATAATTTTTTTGCGCTGATTTTAAAAAGTGTCTTTACTTTTTATCTAGCACATCAGGTTTTTGAGATATTTTTATTTTTTTGTTTTAAGATATTTTTAATTTTGTTGTTTTAAAGTTCAAAACCTTGTGCAATAAGGATTTGACCATGCATTATTATTATTATTATTATTATTATTATTATTATTATTATTATTATTATTATTATTATTATTATTATTATTATGAAAACGTGATGTGCTACAGATGGCATATTTGTCATGCCTGATGCAATCTTGTCTAATCAAATTTTGTACAAATTTCTTGACCAGTGTAGTGTATCAAATGATATATATAATTTAAAAATATAGGGAAAAAAAGCAAAGTAAACTAATGTCAAATTATGTTATATATTGAATAAAAAAAAACTGTAAGGGAAAAAAATGCACAGTATAACCTCGATTTAACCGACCCGAAATCAACAGATTTTGGATCTTCGGCTAGAAAATAGTGTCCACTCCACTCAAAACACTTCTATATCCATACATACATACATACATACATACATACATACATACATCATCTGAACCGTGTATCCTTATTCAGTGCCTTTCAAAGTCTACTAGTTCCATAATTGGCCGCATTTCGGCCCAACTCTAGTAAGCGGCACTGTCGCGCCATCAACAGACCGATACTGCTCACGTGTTTCCTTTTTGCGCAGCTCTCATGTCCTAAACAGCAGGCTAAGCTAGCCAGTGTGGCTGTATTTTTATGTAATGAACAATCCCCCCAATTAACCTGTTAAATATAGTGTCCATTGTACAGTTATAAATGTTAGGTATTACTAAAAAATATTTTTTAATAATTAATAATGAAATGTAATTGAGGGGAAAATAAAATCCTACCCAAGGAGTCAAGTAGTAGTAGGAGGAGGGTGACTTATGTATGTATGTTTTTTTTTTAGGCATCAATATTAGGTATGCCTTGAAGCTATAAATGCAATAATAATGTTCAGAGAGGTATTCATTTAACTATATTATTGCATTTGATGTGGATTAATATTGTAATTGCACCGATGTAGTGCTATAAACTACTTATACAATAAACATATGAAAAGAATACCTCTCTGGCAGTGTCCATCAAGGCCTCGCCTACTTAAGCACCGCAGACGGAAACGTTCTCCGACACGATCCATTCGTCATCTGTCAGAAGGCGACGACCCTCTTCTCGCCGTCTGCCTTCCTTCCTTTCCTCCATCTCTGTGCAAACAGAGGCGCGTCTGTTCCACACCATCTTCCCACTGTCTTCTCTGTCTGTTTGCTCGCGACCCCACTTCAACGAACCACCCCTCCTCGTCTTTGGCGACGTCCCAATCCAGTGACCCGAAGTCTACCCGGAGGCAGCGGAGGTAGCAGGACATAATAAATACACTCATAAGGAAGTGGGGGGAACCTAAAAATCACAATAGCTAGTTACAAAAACTCTAAACATTTAACCCACAAATGCCCCAAAAATGGTCAAAGTTAAGCCAATTTTTTTTGTTATACCTACAAAACCAATAGTGGGCGCTGCATTTGAGACCCGGGCCTTCAGTGTTAACTCACCTGACATGAACCACCGCTTAATATGACTATCAAGTCAAAATGATTGAAACCATCAATCTAAGTTTAATTCCTTCACTCGTAACTCAGCACATCTTCTCAAAAATTATGTAATGATTATTTATTTATTGATTGATTGATTTTTAGGAAAAATAGCACTCTAACATAATATTGTACATTATATAAGTATACAGTAAAAATAAGACATTTACGAATTTAAACTAATTAAATGCTGCTCCTTCAGCTGTGCCTGGATTGGCCACCTGGGGGCAGTATAAAACAGACAGACAGCTATGTTCATTGTCTCAACTCCTCTCAGATGATCAGGACACCACTAATATAACAAAAAATATATATTATAAATATAAATATAAATATGTATATAATATTGTTATGTTGTCTCTCTGTATGTGTTGCTGCACGTAAATTTAAATTTTAAAGCAGATGCTATTTACAATGAGCTTTAAGCTATCTGACTGAAAGGCTAAGCTATGTGGTTGTTTTAAATATATATGGTGTAATTCTCTTTGTTATATGTTTTGTTTGACAGTCAATTTAAACGGAGCGTGGCAATAAACAACTCCAAGCTTCTTTTTGGAAGAATTGTTCAATATTCGCTGCTTGTTGTCAACTTGTCAGTAATGCTAAAGTCTGCGCTTGTTAACCAAAGCAAAAAACAAAAACACAAAAAAACAAAAAAAACAAACAAACAACTGAGTTCAAGAACTCTTATCGTGAAAAACATATAAAACAAGTCACTCGTATCTCAAGACACCATTGACTACTATACAAAAACACAAAATACAAGCAGTGCATTATCAATATTGATCTAACAACATGACAAAAAAAAATAAAAATAAAACCGTCAGATAAAATACAACATACTAAGCAGAGATGCAGATTGAATTTATTAATATTATTAGATCACTACAGATGTGTTTTGGTAGTCTTATATGGCTATGCTCTGACCAACCAACCACAGGACAGAAAAATGTGATGTCATCGAGGGCCAGCTCGCTAAATGAGGACGGATTTGAAATCTGATTGGTTAAAATTAAAAAGGTTAGCAAATCTCATGAGACTTGAGCTTTCATCTGAAGTTTTAACAGGCAGCTAACTGCTAACTGCTGCTTTTCTTTGTTTTTTGGGGAGTGGGGTGGTTGGTGGGGGAGGGGGGGACTTAAAAACTTAAAAAGTGTCTGGCAAGCATACGCTAATGAAACTAACGTGTAGCTCAGCGTTAGGGAAACCTGGTCCTCGAACGCCACTGTCCTGCCTGTATTTGATGTCTCCCTCCCCCAACACACCTGATTCGATGAACAGGATTGTTATCAGGGCTTGCTGATGAGCTGATCATTTCAATCAGCTGAATTGGAGATGGGAGACATGGAAAACAAGCAGGACAGTGGCTTTCGAGGACCGCCATTTTTCACACTTGTTATGGCAATTAAGAATAGCTAAAACATAGACATTAAGAATGTTTTTGAAGCTAGCCCTAGTTTGACCCCGGAACAGATGAATTTCCACTAGAACATGGACACATCACGTGGAGCTGAGCTGGTCCCCACACACACGCACACTTTACAATTTACATGCATGCGTACACACACAATGTGCCACAGCTGTGCAGCTATATAACCCAAAGTATTTACCTCTGACTCTCTCCTTTATACAACCATAGTAACTCTTGAGGTCCCTTTGTCCATCGGACCCCTGCACTACTTTGCAGAATAATGTGTGCAGGAGCAATGTTTGTACACACGAACTCACAGATACACACACACTGCATTCAAAAGGCTTCCTGTTGTGCACCGGGGTCAGCTATGCTAAGGGTGGTATAATCAGCATCCTCCTTTCATGCAGCGAGTAGCCACACAATGGCTTTTTGGGAAAAGTGACATTAAGGAAAGTTTGAGAATGTGAGAGGAAAAAAAGTTCATCTCCATATTGCGGAACTACAAACTCGCAAAATGTTGCGATACATGTTTTGTTTTTTTAAAACAATGATGCCATTACATTGCATTAAACCACATGATAAATCATGTGAAGAACCCCCTTTATTAAAAACAACAACAACAACTGAGGACTAATAAGAATACTACCTGGTTTTCATAAAGATTTCATAATATTACAAAACATTGTTTGATTCTCAAAGTATGGTTTGTGGGCCATTTGTGGGCCTTGAGGAATCCCGATGCGGTCTGTACTTTTGTTTAGTATACCATTTCGAACTTGTCAATTTTGTACAGGATCATGTACAAATGCTTTTGTTTAAAAAAAAGAGGGGAAAAAGCAAAAAAAAAAAAGCATAATTTTTTTGGCCATATCTACTTGGAGTGGGAATCTTTGAATGTCTCACAATTCAGAATCGATTTTCGATTAAGAAAGATTTTTGATTGAAAATGATTTTATTGACGATGATTTTTGCTTCAATCTATTGATGTGCAAGGAATTGTAATGATCTACTCCAGTCTGACTCGCTAATGCTAATTAGCGCGCTACTCGCGGCACTTTTATCACTCAAAAGAACGGCTCCACACTGAAAAAAAAACTTTTATTGGAATAACTTGACCGTGACTTTTTCCTTCTACTCTCTAATGTGGCTTCAACTTAACAGTGTATTAGACCGCGTGGAACCACACTGCCCCTCAGTGGCCAAACCAGATACAACATGAACAGCGCTCCAAATAAAGGCGCACAAAGGCAAGACAGTATAAAATTATTTAAATACAGTGATACCTCAGCTCACGAACTTAATTGGTTCCCAGGAAGTGTGTGTGAGGCGAAAAGTTTGTCTTCCAAACATTTATTTCCCATAGGAAACCATTAAAATGAGAATAAGCCGTTCCCAGGTCCCCATAAAACATAATTTCCTACTAAATAAGCCTTAAAACTATACAAAATATACCTTATTTTATGTATAATAAATGTGCTATTGTATTGTAATTAAAGAAATACACTGTACTGTATAATAAAGTCGTTTTATTTGCCTTTGTGATGGTACAGTAGTTGATGGCTTGATGGAATGGAGTGGGAGGAGGAGGGAGGGAGGGAGGGAGGGAGGGAGTTACTGTTTGGAAGGAGAGTCATCTTCCATAAGGACTGTAGGTAACTCAACCTCCGGTGTGGCTTCTCTTCTTTGCTTCTTAGGAGACTCTTTATCCTTTGTGCTGACTAAAAACCTCTTAATTGACACCTGTTGCTTTCTGAGTTGTAAGGTCTTACGAAACTGAGGCATCACATTATCATTCATCATGTTGATGATTCTCATAGCCACAGTCTTTTCTGAATGGTACTGTTCAATAAAAGCCTGCACATCACTCCACTTAGTCAACATGGTCTTGATGCTCTCACTTGATGCTGCAGCCATCTCCTCCTCCTCCTCGACTTAGCGTACTGGTACTGGGACGCTAAGTCACACAAACGCACACCTCGTTCGTGTTTTTCGATTATCTCCTTCTTCTGCTCGACCGTAATTTTCTTTAATGTCTTCTTAGGCTTACCACTAGCCTGTGGTGGGGTCTTTTTCGGTCCCATGATAGCAAAAGTACACTCCAAAATGGTCCAAAATGTCTACCGAACACAAACCACGTCCGCACTCAAAGAAAGGGGGCGACGAACTGGGACGCCGTGAGCGTGCGTCAGCTTCTCGTGATTTCTCGTGTCGCGTGATTTGGTTCGTCCGCCGAAAACTAGTTTGTCAGCTGAGACTATATGCTCGCGAATTTAATGTTCGGGAGGCGAAAAGTTCGTGAGCTGAAGCGTTCGTCAGCCGAGGTATCACTGTACAATCGATTTTGGGACATTTGAAATCGATTCTGAATTGTACTAAATGAGAATCGCGATTCTTATGAGAATGGATTTTTTGGCACAACCCTAATATTTACCTTTGTTCTTAACCAAAACAAGAAAAAGAAGAAAAATAATGCTTTTGTATTTTCTTAATTAGAGGGGGAAAGCACACATATTTGGGAGATACCTGCTTTTGTTTTTAATTCAAACAAAATACTTTTTGTTGTTGAAAAAAGAAAACAAAAAATATTAAAAAACAACAACAAAAGGGAGATATATGCTTTCTATTTATCAGCAACGATCTCAGGCAAATAGATATTTTTTATGCATGCCTTTTTCCCCAACCAAAACAAGAAGAAGAAAAAAAAACATTTATTTAATAGAATTATGAGGGCAGATACTTACTCGTTTATAAACCAAAAATTTTCTGTTTATGTCTTTTCATAAAGGAAAAAAAAAGCAATATATTTATCTAGAAACGTCATTCTGAACATTTTTAATTTTGTTATTGTGATTATATGGATGAAAATAAATCCATCAAAAGTATACACAATATAAAAATAACGTGACTAGGATCATAATAAGGCCAGTATATTAAATTCAAGATTATTGAACAAATGTTTTCATCATTCATTATATCACTTTGACAGTTACAATAAAATCAAGTTGACCTAATTGGTTGTTTTAAGTTAAGTTCCATTTGAGTGAATTGTACAAGTGAGTGGGCAGCACAGTGAGCGAGTTTCCGGGATTCGAATCTCAGCTATGGCCTTCATATGTGGAGTTTGATTGTTCATCGCTTGCTTGCATGGATTTTCTCTCGGTACTCCAGCTTCCTCTCACATTCCAACAACATGCACGCTTGATTCAATGAAAACTCACGGGCACAAATCCTAGTCCACACGTGTGGGTGTAATTTAAAAACAAAAAACTGACCAGTCACAAGTGCTGAGAATGGCTTGCGCTCTTTAACGATGCAATGTTTATCGTTGGGGGAAAAAAAAAGAATGAAAAGTGGAGGTTCAAGGATTCCGCCGATGCCAATGATACACTTTACACAAAGAATTAATGGATAACTTTGGCTATAAGTTAGATAAGTTCGGATTTGTTCAAAATCCTTTAAAAAGGGGTTTAGTAAAACAAAAACGTTTCGCAATATCTCATCGTTGTTAATACATATGACAAATTAGACATTTTTGTACAGATTTTTCATGGAACTTGGCAAGCTGGATTTGCTTTTTTGGGCCACATAAATTGATGTGCTGGGCCACAATTGGCCCCCGGGCCTTGAGTTCGACACCTGCATTCTAAATTGGTTGTAGATGTGAATGAGAGTGTCATGTGGTTGAATTGTTTGCCGGCACATGTTTTTTGTGTGTGCAGATGACGCTCACATCCTGTAATAAAGATGCGCCTCATCTAGCCATAAATTCAATTACACCAGGAATCACTGACAATTCTTCCATTTTAACTCATTCACTGCCATCGACAGCAATAGACATCAAAAATTTATTTGAACTATTTCTATTAGTTTAACTTTTTTTTTCATTTTTGTTAACAAGAGTATGAAAAGCCTATAATTTTTTGGGGGACATTTAGAACAGATATAAAATTTTAAAAAAGTTAACTAGTGAAGTCATGCGATTAATTACGATAACAAATTTTAATCGCCTGATGTCCCTCATTTTTAATAATCTTTTCTTTAGATTTTTTTTTTTTGATAATCTTTTTTTTTTTTTAAGAAAAGATTATTAAAAATTAGGGGCGTCAGGCGATTAAAATTTTTATTCGTAATTAATCGCAGGACTTCACTAGTTAACTCACGATTAATGACAAATTTTTTATCTGTTCTAATACAATTTATAAAAAAATATAAGTTTTCATACTCTTGTTAACAAAAGTGGGGAAAAAAATGTCCCTCATTTTTAATAATCTTTTCTTTTAATTTTTTTTTTGATAATCTTTTTTTTTTTTAAGAAAAGATTATTAAAAATTAGGGGCGTCAGGCGATTAAAATTTTTATTCGTAATTAATCGCAGGACTTCACTAGTTAACTCACGATTAATCACAAATTTTTTATCTGTTCTAATACAATTTATAAAAAAATATAGGTTTTCATACTCTTGTTAACAAAAGTGGGGAAAAAAAATAACAAATAGAAATAGTTCAAATTCATTTTTGACGTCTATAGCCGTCAATGGCAGTGAATGAGTTAACTTTTCCAAGAAATCATTTTAAGTGCCCTTCACTGTACTGCGGTTGCACGATGGTACATTCCAGTGCGTGTATCAAAGCGGCGTGCCGATGAGCACACAGCAAAGCAATTGAGGAAGTGTTTGCTCGGCACTCTCTTCTCACCAAACTGCGTGCTCTTGCCCCCATGGCGTTCATGTGACAGTTTGGCTTCAGCTTCCTACATGCTCACTAGACATTTCAATGCATATTTGCTTTGCATTCACTCGTACACTCATGCAGCACACACATGTGGTCTCAGGGCAGATCCAACACTACACTCATTTCAATTGGATGCTCCGGAACATAAGGATGCACAATAGTGGTGCTAAATGCTAACTGTAGCTAGTCGTAAGGCAAGGAACCATATTTGGTCAACGACACTCGGGGCAAAATGGATGCCACATGGCTTACTGTAAAGGCTACCCGAATACTCCCAGCCAATCAGATAATAATGAAAAAGTAGTTATTAAAAGAACTAAAGAAAAAGATTCATCCATTTATCACTCCATTTTGTTGGTGCTTGTATTCATTGGATAGCCACAGAAGGGAGCAAAAATAGGCTGAATGTCCACATGTACTTAATTTATTAAAAGACAAAATATATATATATATATATGTCTTTCTCAGCGCTACCACGTATCACGATAAAGTGTACACAACCGCTCAGGTCCGTGGCAAATATACGATGAAAGGCAAAAGGAAAAGTGACCAATCGGCATTACAAAATAAAGAGGCGCCACCATGTGGCGTGGTGCCGTACTACGGACTGTTACAAGTTGGAGCCTATCCCAGCTGACACCCTGGTAACCGGTCAAACAGTTAAGAAAATGAATTAACATTGATGTATCATCATTAGGTAGCGGGTTCGATTCCAGGCTGCGGCCTCTTGAGTTTTCTCCAGGTTTTTTGGGTTTCCTCCCACATTCCAGAAACATACACGGTAGATTAATTGAACACTCTAAATTGTCCCTAGGTGTGAATGTGAATGGTTGATTGTCTGTGTGAGCCCTGTGATTGGCTGGCGACCAGTTCAGGGTGTACCCTGCCTACTGCCAAAGACAACTGTGACAGGCTCCAGCATGCCCGCAACCCCTGTGATGAAAAGCGGTTCAGATAATGGATGGGTGAATATCATCATTATGAAAAATGGCTTTTGAAGAAATATTTTAACTCATTCACTGCCATTGACGGCAAAAGACGTATATAATTCATTTGAACTATTTCTATTAATTTTCCACTTTTTCCACTTTGTTAATATGAGCATGAAAACCTAAAAAAATATATATTTTTATTGTACATTTAGAACAGATGCGATTAAAGAAAAAAAGAAGAAAAAAAAGATCATTAAAAATTAGGGGCGATTAAATTTTTTAAATTGTAATTAATTGCATGACTTCACTAGCTAACTCATGATTAATCACAAATTTTAAATCTGTTCTAAATGTACAATAAAAAAATTCTAGGTTTTCACACTCTTAACAAAAGTGGAAAAAAATGTTAAACTAAAAGAAATAGTTAAAATGAATTTTTAATGTCTATAGCCGTCAATGGCAGTGAATGAGTTCATTTGTGCTCCCTACTTATTTTTCAAACAAAATGTGTACTATATCTACATTGTGTATGTATATACTGTAGATATATTATACACATTTTCTAGATTAGAACCCAGTGAAAAGCATTTATAGTAACACTAACTATCAATATTTTTTTCAGAATCTGAAAGAAAACTATTGTTAGGAGATAACTTGTGTTTATTTCTAACCGCCAAAAGACATTTTTATTACAGAAAGGATTAATAAAATTGTGAGATTGATGCATCTGCTTTCAACCAGAACAAGTAAAAAAAAAAAAAAGAAAAAGAAAGAAGCTGAAATGATCATAAAATCAGAACATAAATACTTTTATTGTTAATCAAAACACAAAGACAAATATTTTGTCATTTTAATCATATTTTAATTTTAATATTATGTTACGTTACAAAACTATACATGATTGTTTGCTTTTTG
Source organism: Vanacampus margaritifer (assembly GCF_051991255.1). Lineage (NCBI taxonomy): Eukaryota > Metazoa > Chordata > Actinopteri > Syngnathiformes > Syngnathidae > Vanacampus > Vanacampus margaritifer. The sequence continues at coordinate 15,128,925 of NC_135442.1, forward strand.
TTTGGGTTAATAAAATAAAATAAAATAAAAACAATAAAAGAAAATTGGTTAAATACATACTATTCATTAATTTAAAAAAATCAGTACCACACAAAAACACAATTTAGTATAACTAAGACACTATATTTTTATATGTATTTTTTTGAATTACAAAAATTTTACATAAATAATAATGAAATTTGAATGAAATTAAAATATATGAAAATGATATGTATATATATATATATACTGTATATAATAATAAAGTTTTCTTTGTGAAAAAAAATGATATACCGTAATTGAATTAGAGGATACACAGAGATCAATTCCAGACCCACAAATTCTTGCACATTCATATGCAAACATCTAATTAATACTTGTACATGTACATGTATTTCGAATAGAAATGACACCTTCATTCCATAATACAGGAGTGTCCATCACAAAAACACGGCATTGCTTACCTTTGAGTGTCAGGTGCAAAGTTGAAATAATCACCACGGGGGACTCAGAAAAAGAGTGAGAAAAAAAAAAGCAGCAATATTGGGATGGACGAACCCGCCTCTGGCACTTGTGCTCATAACAGATGCCCACCTTTGTGGACACAGCTTATATGCGCTGCAGGGTGGGGCCACACGGGGTGGGCGGCCCAGCCAGAGCCTGCCTGGAAGAACAGGAGGGAGGGTTAGGAGGTGACTGTAAAAAAAAACAAAAAAAAAAAACACTCGCACAACTTATTCCACAATTTATAATGGCACAAAAACATAGTTGCCGGCTGAGTAGCCACAAAGATAATAAAGAATAAAGAGTCATTTTGTCGCGCACTTTTGGTGATCTAATGCACTGGATGCATTAAAATGAGCCACAGTGGACGCATTGTTAGGCCTTCACCTGTTCTGGCATACGTGGAAGGAAAACCCGAACAGACGACAAACAAGTTTGTGTCGCCACGTACTGTATGGATACTCTGAGGAGTTGAGGAATTAAATCAAATTAAAGAATCCGACGTCGTGGCGTGATGTGATGTGTTGTTGCAATTAAGACACAAACGCACGGGACCCAAAAAAAATGGAGTTATGAGTAATGCTATGAGTACTGTACGTAAGTGTAAGAACGCATATAGAATAATATTAATACAGTGGTACAGCTTTTTAATTGTCTTTTTTACACACACACACAAAATATTTTGAACTAGCGTCACACTGATTCTGGTATTTGTGTTTTCCCGCCTTTCACACAATAACCACAGTCAAAAACTCAATCTACCTCAGAGAGATAATGACTGATAATGACACTGCAGCTCAATCTGATTTTTTCACAAGTATCTAATTTTTTTCACGCAGTGTAAACGGTACAATTCCGATTTTTTCACACCTGATATGGGCTCTGCGCGGGCGGGAGAGAGTGCTCGGAAGGGAGACTACTGAAACGTCTGTGATTATATATGAAGCTGTTTTGAGTAACAGTAAATTACTTCTTCCAACCTCGCTACTCTGGCGACATGAGATATAAAAAATAAATAAGTCAGACGGATTTTTGTTTGTTGCCGTTTGTAAACAGCACATTCAAAACTGGCGTGGGAGGAAGCCGAGGATAGCAGCCAACCAGGAGCTAAATTTTCATATGACACTGATAAAAGTCGCTTGGCTGGCGGTGAAACACTGCGAGTCGGGTTACTTCCGCGAACACCGCAACGTGACGCGGTTGTTTTGGGTGTACGTCACATTAGATGTCGCATTTGCTTTTGTAATGTGAACGATACATAATAAGATCGGATTTAACAAAAAATCCAAATTGGGCATCATGCCCTGCAGTGTGAACGTAGCCTTAGTGGCACATGTTTTTGTCATAAAATTGTCTCAATTTTAGGAAAGAAAATAGGCGAGACCTACTAGTTTCATACATAACATTGTAGGTAGCTTCAGCCAGTAAAGGAATACATTTTGCTTTTGCCGTCCTGCAACATCACTAGATGTCAGCTCAGAGAGCATTTTTTGGGTGCGCAATTCGATTCAGAATCGATTTTCGATTAACGGCTCCACACTGCAAAAAAACAACTTTTATTGGAATAACCTGATCGTGACTTTTTCCTTCTACTCTCTAATGTGGCTACAACTTAACAGTGTATTAAACCGCGTGGAACCACACTGCCCCTAAGTGGCCAAATCGGGTAGAACATGAACAGCGCTCCAAATAAAGGCACACACAGACAAAGGCAAGACAGTATAAAAATAATTTACATAAAATTGATTTTAGGACATTTAAAATCGATTCTGAATCGTGCTAAATGAGAATCACGATTCTTATGAAAATAGATTTTTTGGCACACTCCTAATTATCATATATATGAAAAATAATTTTCTGGAAAAGAAAAACAAGCCAAAATAAGTAATATAAAATGAGTTAAATTTTATTAAGTAAAATAAGTAAAAGAAAAAGAAAAAAGTCGTTCAAACCACTGTCATGCGTGACATCATTGACATAGATCATATAACCTCAGTTCAGCTAGCAAAGTAAGTTTTAAATGCTATCACCTAAATAGACCTCAATTTAGTTTAGCATTGGGATAATTAATTAATTCTTCCCCCAAAGTTTGCCAGAATTGAAGGAAAGAAATGTGTTGTGTCAAATCTGTAACTAACAAAAAGTAGTCAGCAAAGTGTCATCGTTTATCGGGGCACCCCCACCCCCCAAAAAAAAGAATTTTGGGGAATTTGTTTCAATTTTGCTTCTTCTTTTGCTTTGGGCAACACTCTTTCTGAAGGACCGAGCATCCTCAACAAAGGATGTTTAAAGAAAAGCTTGTGCAACGATAAAGAATTCATATTAGCGGCTAGCTCTAGTCGCTAGTTAGCCAGCTGTGGCGTGGCTAGCTAGCTAAGGGTCTTCATCATACTTTTCATCCAACGCATAACGTTTTATCGTTGCTCCTGTTGTCGTTTTTTTAAACATAATTACGTACTTGTTTATTAGTGATGAACTAATTTCACTTTGTACACTTACAGTATGTGACAGTTTATTCGTATTCTACAATTGCTGCAGTCCGTAGTTTATTTCATTGTAACTCAGTTGTTTCAAGAAGATTAATTGACATTCTGTTCCTCACAATTGATTGGATTTTTTATATTTGGCTTACAACATCCATTTATATTTGATTTTGTTTTGAATTTTAAGTGAGTTGAGTTAAATATATTGAATTGAATGTCTATATATTATACTGTCGTCAGCCAGTCATCAGAGTAAAATCAACATGGCTGCCCTCACACCTGGCATACTAAAAGTGTGAAGAACCGATTCGACGGTGGCAACGTCACTAAAAATAAATCTTCCTTGCTCAGAGCGTCTTTGTGATGACAGACACTTTTTCCAGGTTGCTTTTTCTTGTTTTGTTTTTGACACCTGTCACCGGCCCGGCGGCCACCCACCATTGCTATTGACAGAATTGGGCAGCGCACGTCCCTCATCAACTCATTTATTTAACTCCCATGAAACCAGTGTGTCGATGCTAAAATGGAAGTCAGTATGGGTGTGCGCGTGTGCGGTTTTAAACGACACGCCGGTGCAAAAGGGTGGATGTCCTGTTCCGTCTGCAACAGCCAAGTGTCATGTTAGTCAGTTTACTGGCTTTTAGCAAAGCACTTCGCACTGTCAGCCTTTTGTTAGCGCGTCATCACATCGCACCATTTGCGACGCATCAGTCAACCGCTACGCACAACATGTCAATGTCAGGGTTTTTGTGTCCATATATATATATATATATTTTCCCTTTCCCTAGGCAGATGTCAGATGGTCATATGACTTTATCATGTTTTGATAAAATAGTAGTATGTTCACTTCTGTGTGATCACAGTATATATTTCAATAGAATGTACAGTAGGCTCCAATTGTTCTATTGTTGGATTTATTTTATGTAATCATTTAGTATTTTTGCAGTTTTTGTAAATGACCCAAAAACACAACTTGTGAAGCTCACAAAATCCAGAGATGCTTGTTGTTGTTATTAACCAAAACATGACAAAGATAAAGAACAATGAATTCAAATGTTTTAGGGTCATACATGCTTTTGACTTAAACTAAAGGCTTTTTAATTTTGGAAGAAGAAAAAAAAAAGATAAAAAAAAAAAACCTGAGCTACCTGCTTTTGTTTTTTAATGAAAATCCGGGAAAAAAAATTAAGATTACACATTTTGCAGAACTATGCTTTCATCTTGAAACAAAAAATTAGCTCACAAAATGTTGACATACATGCTTTTATTTTATTTTTAACTTACGTGCATCCCCCATAAAAATAATACAATTTTAAAAATAAATAAATGAATAAATAAATAAACATCCTCGCTTCAGTTTTAAACCTAAACATGAAAAAAAAATGTTGCTCAAGAAAAGGATAAGAAAATAAGCTCACAAAATGTAAAAAAAAAAAAAAAAAAGCGATTTGAATTGTATTTATTATTATTTTTGGAGGGAAAAAAATCCTTGCAGATACATGCAACAAAACCTGAAAAAAAAACATTTGAAACACAAACAAACAAAAAAAATCCCCACAAAATTCAGGGAAACTTGCTATTTTTTTTTTTTTTAAATCCTTGCTTTTCAACTTGTCGTCTGCATTTGAGAATTCTTGAGCAATTTGTAAGAGAGTCTGAATATTTTTTCCAACGATATGCTGTGCTGTACTGTATTAGCCCGGGTTTTAGTCAACATTTCAAATGACTAACAGCATTTAACAGCATTCTCTCGCGCACACAGCCATTCAAGTGTTACAAGCCGTAATATCGGGTGGCAAATTGACAAGAGTTCACCAAACCAACGGAAACCTTGCTGTAGCTAGCCATGCGGCAGCTGTACAGTACATTGGTACATACAGGTGCCTGGTGCATGGTCGTCCCAATTAAGCTTAATTAATGGAACAGGAAGAGAATTGAAGCACAAGGACAAACTCATTCCCTTCTGGCTATCGTGTACCTTTCACACCGCGACTCAAAGTGTGTGTTTCTTGGGCCTTTATTGCGTTTGTATGTGTTTGTATGGCAGGATGGGTGGTGCAACAATCACCTCTACAGATAAAAACTATTAACACTAACAATTAGGGGTGGGAATCTTTGAATGTCTCACGATTCGATTTGATTCCGATTTTTGGGCCTGCGATTCGATTCAATTCCGATTTTTGGGTCTGCGATTCGATTCGGAATCGATTAAGAACGATTTTTGATTCAAAATGATTTGATTGACAATGATTTTTGCTTCAATTTAAAGATGTTCAAACAATCGTAATGATCTACTCCAGTCTGACTCGCTAATGCTAATTAGCGCGCTACTCGCGCCACTTTTATCACTCAAAAGAACGGCTCCACACTGCAAAAAAAAACAAACCTTTTTTGGAATAACTTGATCGTGACTTTTTCCTTCTACTCTCTAATGTGGCTACAACTTAACAGTATACCAGACCGCGTGGAACCACACTGCCCCTAAGTGGCCAAATGGGGTACAACATGAAGAGCGCTCCAAATAAAGGCACACACAGACAAAGGCAAGACAGTATAAAATTATTTAAATAAAATCGATTCTGAATCGTACTAAATGAGACATTTTTGGCACACCCCTACTAACAATGTTCACAATCAGAAATACAAACAATACAGGAAAAATTTAATTTAGAGGAGGCATTTATTAGTCATGAAATAGCTGCCAAATTTGAATGGAAAAAAAAATCCTCTGCTTTCCCTTTCCTGTTGATGCCTTTGCGCACTACGCTGAAACATTTGATGTTCTCGCTTGATATCAGAGCAACAAGTGGATTCTACATTACTTAATAAAAGTCCACAAAGGCAACATGACCGTTGGGATTACACGCGATTGCTCCCATCCGCCGCCTATGCAAACATGCCGTGTCGTATCGTGTCATTAAGAGAGCAATCAGCACACAGTGCACTATTTATCACGGCCTATCTGTTGCTCCGGGTCACCAGCTTTCACACACTATTTTCCGTGACCTCTGCTACTTAAATGCGCTAAATGAATACGTGGTATAAAGGCATCAGGGTCCCAGCAACTGTAGATGCATTCGGGAACATTTGCATTTTACAGTCATGAAGCCAGAGAGACAATTGCACCATCGTTGTAAGCGACAAATCTGTAATTCCCATTTTTTTACGACATCAGGGTTTGTCCCGCGCGTCCGCATTCCTCGCTCGGTCCCGCGTTCGCAGTGACCAATGCTGGAATTTGCAGTGCAAACGGAAGTAAACACCACAAGGTGGGCTGCAGTTACAAAGCGCTTTGGAATTTCGCTCATCCAGGAAAGACGCCTCAATTGCATGCAAATTCTTCACAATGGTTTAACAAGTAAATAATGGTGTAACGGAACATATTTTTGGATGCTGCTTTTGAAAGCGTTGTGTGAACTCTCCATCCATCCATTTTCTATACCACCAACTCGGGTGGTGGGTGTTCCGGAGCTTCTCTCAGCTGACTTCGAGCGGGGTCCACCCTGGACTGGTGTGGGTGCGTGCGCGTGTGTGATCAGTTTAGGACTATTTAGGCTTTTACTAGTCTGAACTTTTACCCCACCAAATGCAACAGTGGCCTTTCCTCTCTGACCCCGGGTCACTCTGAGCCAACCTACAGGAACAATGGAAGGCACTAAAAGTAAGGATGTGTCGGTGCTGGATTTCACTTTCCTTTCTTTTCTTTGATCCTTCCTCGGGTCTCCTGACAACCTCACGACTCTAGCTGGATTCTGAAGTATTCGGTTTAGGTGAACAGAATGGGCTTTTTTAATTTGTTTTAGGTGAATTAATGAGTACACACTCACACGCACACATGCACACACACACCCGCACATGCATATACTCACGCCATTAAAAAAAAAAGTGATGATGACATGTCGAATCGGTAAGATTACCGAATGAACAATACTGAGCTAAATAAATAAATAAATAAACAATGAAATAAAAGTAAGGATGTGCCAAAGCATGCTATTGAATGGGAATCATCAATTCAGTTAGAAGGAGAAAGTATTAATCCATGAATGTTCCAGAATTGGGTCAAAACTACTGACATCAATTGGATATCTAAAAACGACTAACTGTGTGTCAGTGGTTGAGTGATGCGATTTATTCAGTGAGAAAAGATCAATATTCAACAAGGGGTCTAATTAGGGTTGCGGGTGTGCTGAAGCCTATCCCAGCCCAGCTGACGTCGAGGTGAGAGGCGGGGTACAACCTGAACTAGTTGTCAGCCAATCAAATGGCACATATAGACAAACAAGCATTCACACCTATGAACAATTTCGAGTAGTCGTTCTTTACTTTTTTGGAAGAACTGAACTCCATCAGTTTCCTACGTGCGCATTCACCGAACTTTTTTTTATTGAAACTTGGCATTGCAAATCATGCAGGTAGAACGTAGACTCCCATAGCTCAGCTCAATTCTATATTTATAGAGCACTTTAAAAATAAAAACACCGCTGTTTTCTTAAGATGGAGCCCACGGGCAGCAGATATAAAAACAGCAGAGGCCCCAGAACTGAACCCTGTGGAACACCTTACGGTCCATTACATGTGAATTTATATTGCAAATATTCATCTGATCACTTTTTTTTTCTCTCCCAACAGCTGATAGTACAAAGGGGTTACAATGATAAAGAAATCAGTCACAAGCTGACTACTGAGCGCACCAAATTCCCTGCAATGATGACCAAATGGTCGTCACAAATCATATGAGTCGGATGTGAGTCTTGACCTTCGTCTAACAGAGTGGTTCCTTGCGTCACCCCCCCCCCCCCCCCACAAGACCTGAGGTGCGTTAATGGCTTTTTTTATGCTCAAATCGGGGGGGAATCCCATTCTCTGGTATGACAAGAGGAAGTCCCATGACCTTTGAAACATTTTACCATATAAAAACAAAGCACGCATGCAATCAAACTGACATTAAGGCCTATAGAAATGACTTATTTGGAACTGTTTGACATAATAAGCGCAATCCTTCATGATTAGCTACTTAAGTCAACAACATGCATGGCCTCTAAATGAGCAGCAGTGAGCTCGCCCCTAACCCGTGTTTGCTTTAGGGAAGGCTTCACACGGCAGTGTCGCGGCTTACATGCACACAAGCTTGCGCATGCGGCTCTCTCCGTTCACACGTAGCCAGTACCCACAATCCTTTGCCTCGATCAACAGACGGAAACATTCCAGTCTCGCGCCCGTCCGCCCGCCGCTGACATCACCGCTAACCATTTTAAACAAGACATGATGGGGTCTTTCTCTAGGTGGGCTAAGTATTATTTTGATTCATGACATGTCATTTCATTAGCCAATTAAATATCAATGTATGTAGTTAATTTGTATGCCTTTATGCACCAGTTATTTCATTTCATTCACTTCACTTTAATGTAATGTTTACATCTTTTATTTCATGTTTTTGCGCACTTTTTTTATGTTGTGGGTTGGCTTGCCAATTATCAAAAATAAAGTATCATTTAAGTACAGTAGTCCTAAAGCAGGGGTCGGCAACCTTTCCTGTCAAAAGAGCCATTTTAGGCAACAGACTAAAATCTGTCTGGAGCTGCAAAACACTCGAAGATTGTGATGAGGGAAACAGTGTGTTAGTGTTAGTCAAATGTACTGAGGGCCCACAAGCTCATTAAATCTGCACCAGAACAGAAAAATATGCAGCATCCAATACGTAGAGATTCATTTTCTTCGACATTTTGTCTTCAGTTTTTGAATTTGTTTATGTAATTTTTCAATTTTGTGGACATTTTATGGTAATTTGGGCGATTTCTTCTTTTATTTTGCGACATTTTATGGTTACTTTTTGGGGATTTTTTTTTTTTAATGACTTTTCTGACTTTTTTGGGGGGGGGGGGGCAATTTTGTGGGTATGTTGTAATGGTAATTTTCGTGATTTCTTCTTTTGTGTTTCGACATTTTTTAGTTACTTAAACATTTAATTTATTGACTTAAAAAAAAAAAGATTTCTGACTTTTTGGGGGGCAATTTTATGTACATTTTACAGTAATTTTCAGGATTTTTCTTTTGTTTTTTGGACATTTTATAGTTACTCTAAACATTTTCTTTTCTGCATTTTATTTAATAAATTTTCTGATTTTTATGTTTTTATTTTTGGGCAATTTCAAGGACATTTTATGGTAATTTCTTTTTTGCCTTTCTCCTTTTGTTTTGGGACATTTTATGGTTACTTTTTACATTTTTAGGTCATTTTAAAAACTTTTTCATCCACCTTTCATCTTTCTTTTTCTGACAACAACTTAGAATTTTGGACCCTTGACTTTTTTTTAATTTATTATTATTATTATTCATTGTTTAAAAATCTAAATCATTAATTCATTAAATGAATATTTTATTTTATAAAAATGAAAATGTAATTTTTTTTTAAAATAATTTCTACTATGATTGTTTTATAGATCTTACAGGGAGCCACAGTAAATGGACTAAACAGCCACATGTGGCTCCAGAACCACAGGTTGCAAACCCCTGTCCCAAAGCATCACACCGCAACCTCCACCGGGCATCCACTACGCTTTGCACGCCACTCATGTCATGTCATTGTTATTGCACTTCATGATGTATTTGAGTGTGTTCAGGTCCAGTTAGTGTTGGTTTCACATGCACTGGATATTCCTAAACCACTTTCACATATCACACGTATGTACAGAACCGCAAACCACGCTCCCCATCCTACTGTGCTACATTCATAACTCGTCAATATGACACCATACACACAGCGAGACACACTGTCTGGCATGTTGAACTGATACTTCATTTTAGGCGTGTGCGAGAAAAACATGTTGACATGACACGTTCGAGGCGTCAAGCAAAAGTAAGGAATCTTTACCTATATTTAGGCGGCTCGGCTTAGCTATGTCAACCACCATACACAGCCCTTGTATTAACGAAAGCACATTTGCACAAAATTAGCTCTGGACGACGTGGCTAGCATCATTAGTTTAGTCGGCTAATATTGCTAGCTTAATGTATTTGTAGGCCTTATGTTAATGAACTATATATGTCATTAAAAAATGGATTGTACCTAGTTGAAGGGCATTTAAATGATGTGTCTGCCAGTATACGTCGCTGACATATATGAACAAAGATACATTTGTAGTAAATAAAGAATTTCTGAACTCATGAAGTGAAACTGGATAACATTCTGTGGCACAGCTGATGATCCCACTGTGTATCTGTAGCTACGGCCATTTTAAATTGTCCTATGTTATAAATATTGTCAAGACATTGAAAACATTTTTGTTACCCTTTTTACATTCATATTTAAGTATGGTCAGGTCCATGTACCATTGGTTTCACATGCAGTGGATAATCCTAAACCACTTGTACATATCACACATATGTACAGAACCGCAAACCACGCTCCCCATCCTACTGTGCTACATTCATAACTTGTCAACATGAGACACACTGTCTGTAGACACCTGACATGTTTAGCTGATGCCTTGATTTACTCGTGTGGGATAAAAACATGTTGACATGACATGTTAGACTGAGGTGAGGGCCGGGGTCACACTAAAGTCAGGAATTTATACCCATGTTCATACGGCGCAGTTATCCCAACCACTATACTCATACTTACTAATTTAGCAATACTAACGCAAGCACATTTGGTGCAGCACAAAAGTCGACATTAGCTTTGGACGACGTGGCTAGCATCATTTGCTTAGCCGGCTAATATTGCTAACTTGATGGCTTAGCAGCAGCTAAGGCCTAGTAGACTTAATGTTTTGGGTAATGAGCCAAACATATGATAATGACATATGTAATAAACAGTGTCAAGATAATGCAAGCACTTTTCTTACCCTTTTTATGTTAACTTAAACAAGCTAACAATAGCTTAGCAGAACGGCCGTCTGAAGCTGTAACTACAAAAACAAGTTTTGACACCACTGCAACACACATTGCTCCTCTACATTAAAAAAAAAGAAAGACAAGTTTTTGCTGTTATTTGTTCTACTATTTACATGTTTGTCATGGAAATTTACTAGACGGGGCTCCCACATGTGATGAGATATTGTCTTGGTGAAGCAGCATGTGGCTCATCATTATTTTTGTATACTCTATTCCAAGTAATTGTATGTTTGTGATCATGAGGTGGCTCATGTTGACTACAACAGCAGCCATGTTAGTCAAAGGACCTTGAATCCTGCATTCCTTGCTCGCTCAATACAACCTCTCAATTCAAACAGCAACAAATGCCCTTTTTTTTTTTAAGTACTAGCCTAACTAAGCATGTCACCAGTTGTTTTCATACCTTTGTGCCAGCTTTTGCATTTTAATGTGAGATGAGAGCTGGTGTCTATCAGTTGACCCTTTGATTTATTATTGACAGTGTCAAACCAAAATGCTCCAATGACGAGCCTTTGAGGCAACACTGTGGGAAAAGTCACTTCTCTCACTTGCCACATGAGCTCCTCTCTAGCACTCATTCAAGTTGACTACTCGTCCCTCTTCTTCCGTTTCTCGACGACAGACATCAAGTTGTCTCACTGGGTTAAAGGGTAAAAACGCACCGGGCCATAAACGCAGGTGCTTGCAGAACGGAATTGTGGGATGGCTATTCTCCAGGGAGGTGTGAGTAATGCGTGGAATGCTCATGGGAGTCACTGTTGACCCGGCACAAACAGCGTGGCATGCAAGGATGCACGCAGCATATGGTCTGATAGAAGAAAAAAAAAAAGCCTCTTTTTTTGCCCCATTGTGGGGGGAAATGGGCCTGAAAGGTGAGAACGTTTTAAAAAGGACTAGGGTTCTTGTCACAGACAATGATCTTAAGAAAAAAAAAAAGGAAATGAGGAAAATTGCTCGGATGTATTGACAGCTATGTCAAATTGTGGTGGGATGGACGGCCTTTAAAACAAATAGGGTTCTCGCTAGGGTCCTTAAAGACTCCGGTTAAAGTGGAAGTTAAGTCAAACAATTTGTTTACTCGCCTTTATGTTCTTCTTTATCTTGTATGCGCCCCCACTAGTCTAAACACGATATTCTAATTAGCATTGCGCTTGTGGAATATGAATTAAGCAGAATAATCCAGCTATCTGTATCCATCTCAGGGGGCGGCCATTTTGCCTTGTACTGCAATCACAGTTAAAGACATTATTTTACTCGACTTCCCCTTTTAAGTAAATTCTGAGATTTGTTTCTAAATAGATCAGACATGTTTTAAAGGGGAACTCGAGTCCAAAAATGTCTTTAGAATAATATGTTCTGCAGGAAGTCACGAAAAATCACGTCTCCTGTCCTTAATTATACAACATACCAGGAGATTTACTAAACCACAGGATTCTATTTAATATTGCGTTTTTGGAATATGAGTTAAAGAGACATTGTGTAATACTTAGCACCATGTAGTGGTGATCTAATAATTAAGTCCGTTTCATCAACATCCATTTTTTAAGAATATAATCATAGGTCTAGTAATCACTAATTATATTACATAGGTGGCGTCGGTCCTGACAGAAGGCTGACATGTTTTGCCTCGGTTTCCCTGCTATGGATACCAGAATGGCAATTTCACGAACGTAGTTAGTCTTAGTGGTGCTTTTGGGACTGGGTTGAGCACCGCTTACCCTTCCACAGCTGCGGCCTGCAGATCGTCGCCACTGAATCCCGTCTCTTGTCGCCGTCTGCTTTGCTCTCGCAAGCTAATGAACGCACTACATTCTATGATTTAGCGACATCAAGCGGTGAACTTTTACACACTGTCCCTTTAAGCAGCAAAATCCATTCGTTTTTATCCATCCCATGGGCGGCCATTTTGTTACTTGCTGTCAGGTAACAACCAATCACGGCTCAAAGTCAGAAAGCAGTTGTGCTGTAATTGGCCGTCACTTGAGCCCACCATTTTAGTTTTCCTCATTTTTTTGGGCAGGGCTAAAACAGTATTCAGTGACCATGGCCACTTTAGAGCACCTCATTGTTGCGGCATGGAAGATGACCCGGTGGGATATATTCTAGTCACCGGAAGCTTTAAAATTATATATTTCGTGGCTGAAACGTAAATGTGAGTAGGCTTAAGGAAGACCCTGATGGATCCCATTTTGGGAAAGCTCAGAACTGTGTCAGCTGGCGTGGTGGACATGGTTGAATGGTGAAAACCAGAGATGCTAGAGTACCAAACAGAATACTGTACTTGTTATGGACAAAAAAATGTGTAACATTGTCCCTTTTGAATGAAAATTGATGTGTAAACAAATTAAGGAGATATGATGCAAAATCAGATTGAATCCAGATGTGATCCAGATTGTACTGTAAATCTAACGTAGGAAAACAATGTCACATTCTTATGCTTGTCGTGGTAATTTGCTTTTCTTCTGTTGAATATTATTCTTTATTTTTCCATTAGATCCAACAGAAAGTCTGGATGAAATATTCAACCCAACTTCGACACTAGTTTGTTCTCTACGACCTCACTTCCTGTTCCCTTGTTAGTGTTTCCACACTCAGTCAACCATTTAGCTGTTCTTACTTACACTTGATGGTGTGTGAAGCACTTTTGTAAACGTTGTTATTCTTTTTAAATAGTTGTATAAATAGAGGCCGCTTACTTACAATGAGCTCACCCAATACTCGGAAAGCGGCATCACGTGTTTTTTTTGTTTTTTTTCAGTGCACACAAAAGCAAAAGTTATATGCGGGCTCTGTGACAGAAATGTTGGCAATGCTCGTAAGCCAGTAAGTGTTATTCCATGTCAAACTAACAGCATGCCAGGTTCAATAGACGTGAACTAAAGGCAGCTCTTAACAAGTTTGTTTTATAGCTAAATGACCATGTTTACACTCACTACTGGAAATGGTAAAAAAATATTTGTGTTCATTTCAGACGTGTTTTCAGCAGGGAATGTGGAAAGTTTTCAGTATTACAATGGAGGAAGTGGTTAAGATGAAGGCTTCTTTTATCCACCCAAATTTGCCCTTTAGAAATACACTAGTACTCTAAAAGTTCATGGTCACATTTTGGGGTGATTTTCCCAATGTCCAAGTTGAACTAAAGAAGGTCTAGAACACAGCCCTGTGGCATTCCACATTTAATTAGGCCTGTGTAAATGCAAACATCTATTGTGGTGTTTTCTCCATAGGAACTAAGGAAAATATATACCGTACCATTTTTAAGGTTGGGATTTGCAGTTTTTAACTGTTAGCAAGATTTGAACGGCAAATTACTTTAAAGTTGTACTAACGCCTTCAGGATAGGGATTGATACTGAGCTTGTACTAAACTGGTTCCCGGTGCTAAACTATCAATAAGCTCCACCCTTTAAAATGAAGGTAATCGTCAAGGAAGCATTTTCGTACTATTTCCATAGTCCGGTAGTCCAGAATGGGAAGGTCGTCCGTTTTCGTTGAGAATGACGTCTTTAAACATTTCCATGCCGAATGAGCGGACGGATTGACGAGTTCATGAAGCTGCTTGCCAGACACATGGATCTTCTCTGTTTTTGTCTTTGAAAAATAAATGCATGGATCCTCGCTGTGTACATTTGAGGCTCATGCAGAAAAAAGGAAAATACACAGCATCTGGACGAGGAATGTTCGCAGATAGCCGAGTAATGGATGCTGGCTGCTGGAGACAGAGCCGCAAGAAAGCAAGAAAGGGAAGGACCTTGGATTAAAACGAGAAGGAAGGACAAAACACGAGGCCACACTTGAAGGTCTGAAGGCTTCAAACAAGATCAGGAAATAATAGAATTACAAATAATCAGTTCCAGGGTCAAACTGTGACCTTCATAACACAGACATCGCTTTACGGAACATTTGAGCAGTCTTAACTGTTATGGTATTTTGGCACGCATAAAACTAAAACAATTTTTTTTTTAAATAATATGCACTCATTCACACGAGACAGACACGTAATGACATCGGAATAGGAAAGGGCAATACTTTTATCGAGTGTTTTATACAAACTGCACGTCTCTTGTTATACAGTATGGGGTGTATAGTATGTATCAGTAATTGATACTCAACATCAAACGGCCATTAGCCATTTGGCTTTTTGCTACATGCTAGTTGCATGTAGCAACAGAGCCTGTGCATTCTGGCAGGAGGACTAATGAAAATCAGCTTTGCGACTGTAATTGTAGTTCATTTACTTTTTGTTTTTAAACCACTGAAATGTTAATTAAGGTAAACTGTCCCCTATTAAACAAATAAATAATCAAACCAAATCAACTTGGTCAAATTGACTTTTGTGTATAATTAATTTCATTAATTATATTGCTTTTATTTACTGAGCAGCCCTTCTATGGAGTCATTTGCAGTTCTTAAAAAATAAATATCATTTTAAAAATATCTTTAAAAAAAAACATAATTATGTGGAAAAAGGGCATTATACAATAAATAAAGATCAAACAAAACAGGCTGAAAAAATAATGCCTATAATTAAATAAATGGAATAGAATAGAAAAAAGAAGCTGAACCCTGAAAATCGATAAATGAAAGCAATCCTTATACTAAATTGAATAAAATAGCAATGATAGAGATAAATTAATAGTACAAAAAGTATATTACACTTTAAAAAAAGAAAACTTTTTAAATAAAACAATTAAAAAAGAAAGCAATCATTAAACTGCCTAAAACTAATGTAGAATTCCTTAAAAATACAATGATAATAATAAATAAAAAAAATATTTTATATAGAAAGGAAATATAAACTATAAATATAATTAAGAAAAAAAGAATCATCCCTACAAGAAATAAACAAAAAAACAAAAGAGAAATACTCGTAAATAAAAATTTTAAATATTCCCTAGAAAATACTAAAAAAATCAAGAAAAATTAATTAAATACTAATAAATGAAAAAAGAAAAAGAAAAACAAGCGATGAAAAAAAGAATAAAATACTAATATATCAAAAGAAAATGAACAAATGGATGGATTAAAATAAAAAATTCTGAAAAATGAACAAATAAAATATTAAAAATAAAAAGAACATTATTCTTAAAAATGGAAAAAAATTCAATATTGAAACAAATTCCCATAGAATAAGAAAATGACAAAAAAAATAAAAATAAAAAGAAGAAAAATAATCCCCAGAAATAAAACAAATCAATTACTAATCATTTAGGATCTCATTAAAAATGTGTGTGACCTGTGGAGCCCAGACAGCGGCTGACGCAGTGGGACAGGACTATATCCAGACTCATGGATCCCAGTCATCCCAGTCATCAAGTCTAGCCAGTGTACGTATGTCTTGCACACTGCAGTGGCAACCAAACACAGCGCACCAGGGGAGGAGAATAAACTCCTCCCGTCATTTATCATCACGTGTGGCTTTAAAAGGTCAGCGTGTGTCTGCTGATTATTTAGTCTTCCTGTAAAAAGAGATTATTATTCCTCCCTGACAACCTGTGGAGGAAATTTGCCACCTTAATAGAGCTTTTGTAAATTGTTTATTTGTGCAAGTGTACAGGAAGCTGAGTGTGTGATGTATGTACATGTGGCGGCCGAGACCACCGGCCTTGCCGCCCCTCTGGGCCGTCAAACGGGATGGCGTTGCTCATCACGTCAGGGAAGAAAGAGAAATGATGATGGTCAAAGCAGTACCAGGCCAGAATGGTAGACAGGTGGGGGGGCCATGTCGACGTCGGCCATGATGGATGGAGGAGGACGCATAGCTCGCACGCAGCCATACGTCCGCTGAGACGCGGGTACACAAACACACGTTCTGCTCAAGGAACCGGCGAGGCCTCCTTTTAATGTGGCAAATAAATAATAGTCTGGGCTGTGTGTCTGCCAGCGTGGGTGTGAGTTTAATGCTGCGAACATCACCCAGAGGATTTAACAACACACCATCTTTAACTAACTGTCCACGTGTGTATATTCTCACTTTTTTGTGCATTTGGAGTACAATACAGCTTTTCTCATGAAACAGTAAATGTTTTTTTTAGTAGGTATGGGCAGGAAGTAAACGATATACATGGCTGACAGAACGTTATTTTGTAGGGGTGGGAATCTTTGAATGTCGCACGATTCGATTCCGATTTTTGGGCCTGCGATTCGATTCAGAATCGATTTTCGATTAAGACCGATTTTTGATTCAAAATGATTCAATTGACAATGATTTTTGCTTCAATCTATAGATGTGCAAGGAATTGTAATGATCTACTCCAGTCTGACTCGCTAATGCTAATTAGCGCGCTACTTGCGGCACTTTTATCACTCAAAAGAACGGCTCCACACTGCAAAAAAAACAACTTTTATTGGAATAATTTGATTGTGACTTTTTCCTTCTACTCTCTAATGTGGCTACAACTTAACAGTTTATTAGACAGCGTGGAACCACACTGCCCCTAAGTGGCCAAATCGGGTACAACATGAACAGCGCTCCAAATAAAGGCGCACACACAGACAAAGGCAAGACAGTATAAAAATAATTTAAATAAAATTGATTTTGGGACATTTAAAATCAATTCTGAATCGTACTAATTGAGAATTGTGATTCTTATGAGAATCGATTTTTTGGCACACCCCTATTATTTTGTGTGAATGACATCCTATTCCATTGTCTCATTTCGCCTCTCTCTCTCTCTCTCTCTCTCTCTCTGTCTCTCTGTCTCTGCGTACATCATGTATTCCAAATGCAACTCTTTTAAAGACGACATTTTTTGACATGTGAGAAAGGTGTCTCTGGTTTTTATTTTAAATTCATCTTTTCAAGGCAAAGACAATAATGGAGCAGAAGTAATATGATTTAAAATGAGGAGGCATCATGCATAAGTCATCTTCTCTCAGTAATTTCACTCACTATGTTGCTTATGTACTGCATACACTTGTTGCCAAAATCTAAAGCTAAATTTATTAGTTCATGCTTTTTTTGCACTTGAAAACTGCTCTCTGACGCTCAGTTAAACAAATACTAAAGGACAACGGATTGTCAAAATGAAAAATAAAATAAAAATAATAATAATCGGCTAATTAGTTGGTTATCGGAATTTTTTTCTTACCAATATCGGGAATTGGAATCAGTCAGCTTAAAAGATCCATATCACCTACATGTCATCATCACATATCAATAGTTTATCCCCAAAACACATCATAGGCTATTATTTTGGGAACCCCGTTCTTGCCTGGGTTTTCTCCTGGGCAAAGTGCAAACTTCATATACATTCGTTTGGAACTTGGAACTGACAACTGTGAGGCACATGGGCTAACGACTCTTGTAAATAAAGTAAATAAACTACTGTCAACTGTATACAGTATATTAATATATGCAATCACAATGATTTTTTTCCAGGAGTGACTTTGCAACAGGTGACAAATGGTGACCCTGGTACAAGTCTGTGCCCTTTGGGTCCCTCTAGTGGAGACGTGTGTTATTACATATGCACTTGAACACGGATGCCATGTGACCGTGACATGCACCGTTGCATCACTAAAAACAACTCTTATTTGATTACATTAAATCTATTGTGTCACATGGATGCATATAATCATTTCTTTAAATTATTAATTTGATCAACTCATCAAATCACGCTCATACATTCATTAATAAAATTTGAACATATGTCAAGACGAGCATTATTTTTAATTTTGATTTTGGGATACACGACTAATGTTTAACAATACAGTACTGCGTGATCTTTTCAAAATAAATAAATAAATAAGTTCATATAACAAATTTCAAACGACCATTGTAAAACAGCTGGACCAGATGGCATCGTGATAGATATTATGTATTTTTCAACAGTTGCGTTCAGAATGTACCGATTATTTTTTTTTTAGCGGCTGTTGTCATGGCAGCCGGGCATGAAGATGTTGGAACATGAACCTGTCACGTGATGTGCAGCAAAACGTCTCATTCTCATCAAGTTCCATTTTCGCAACAAGCCGCACTCTGAACAACCAATTGAAAAAAAATATATTTTCCCTTTCCCTTTTTTATTTTTTTAAAATTTTTATTTGCATTAAGTGACACTCGGAATATGAAGTACGTTTGACCATCTGCTGCTGCTTTAAATTTTAATGTTACTGTCCATTATGCAAAACCCACAAATCCCTTTTATATTACCATGACTACTGTTTTTATTGTTTGTTGATATTACAATTTTGGTCGATAAGGGTTTAAATTAAAATCATAAGGTTTATGTTTCTACAATTATGTGTAGTAGTATATTGTGACCACCTGATGTCGCCATTTGCTTATTCTTCCAATGAGAGCTCGGGGAAAACAGTTTATAATAAAACTTTTGTATTGTCTCCCACATGTTTTTTATTTTTTTATTTACTTTTTATTTTTTTTAGAGCGTTTCGACTTTGCTTGTTTGTGACTTTGTATGCCACACAACGGGATTTCCCTGGATGCTTACTTATGGCTATGGAGCAGAGGTAGCCAAGTTCGGTCCTCGAGAGCCTCTATCCAGCTTGTTTTCCATGTTTCTCTCCACTAACACACCTGATTCATGATCAGGATGGTTATCAAGCTTGCTGATGAGTTGATAATTAGATTCAGCTGCGCTGGAGGGAGACATGGAAAACAGGCTGGATAATGGCTCTCGAGGACCGAACTTGGCCACCCCTGATATGGAGTAATAAAAATAATAACAATCAGACATATGCGTGCAGGCTAAGGGCTTAAAAAAAAATGTTTGTTTGTGCTGGTAGCCGTAGAAACAGACGACAGTGACGTCGCATTTTAGATCTTTATATGCTAGAAGAGGGTGGAGGCTGGATTGTTTTTCATTGACGCCAACTTAATTTCACATGACGTGAGACAACCAGGTCTCACTATGTACAGTATCAGAGTGGAAAAAATATACTTTGTTCATAAATACTTCAAATATTGTATTTAAATTTTTTTTGGTGTGTTTTCAAGATAATTTTTTAATATATTTTTTAATTAATCATGAAAATACAAAAAAAACATTAATTAAATGCTTTAATTGATTTCTAGTTTATTTATATTATATATACTGCATATTTCCATTAATCGCTTAATTATACAAACACAAAAACACTGCATAATCAATTTGACACTTGATTTTTAATGTTAGTGTCTTTTCAATTTTATTATGAAATACAATAAATAATACCTAATCAATTTAATAATGTACTTATATTCAAATTATTTTTTAATATAATGTTTTGTGGTATAAAATGTTTTCGTGACTTGAAGTTCATTATAAAGATGACACCACTGTAGCACTATCGTGGTTAGCATGTCTGCCTCCCAGAGGTTCTGGGTTCGAATCTGAGTAGAATTTTGCATGTTCTCCCCATGATTGCATGGCTTTTCTCCATGCAGGTATTGCATTTTCCCACGTTCCAAAAATACTATACGCATGTTTGGTTGACTTAAAATTAAATTGCTCATTGTTTTTTTTTTTTATGTTTTGTGTATGTTTTTGTTTTTTAAATGACTGATGACTTCATTTAGGCAGTGCCAGGCCTTTTGTTGTCACCCTTAAACACATTTAACATGGACTTTTGTTGTGACAGCAGATAAATGGAATCCAGCCTGGAACATGTCATTATGTCATCTTGTCAAATAAAGAAACAAAAATAATAAAAGGGCCATCCTCCCGATGAGTCACGATGCTTAGGAACGCCAGCGTTACACGACAGTGACAGAAAATGTGACCTCCTCGCTCCAGTGACTTTCCAAAACAAATGTTTGGACTGTGACAGCTTTTACTTGACTTTGTAGTGCTTTACATGAGAAAATAAATCATCCATTCAATGTGGACATCAGGTTGCAGCAAGACACTAACGAAGTTGTATCATTTCAGTTCACTGAGTTGCATGAATGACATTTTTCAACTTTTGTATTGAAATATAGCTCGTTTTTTCTTTTAATCGTCCGTCTTTTATGTTGTAAGATTGTAACGCTGCTCTTTTTGTTAAAATTATGACTGCACATATACATCCGCATGCTCGTAGCCACCTATGTAACTGTTTATGTGTCCACAATCAGTGTTTCATGAAATAAAATACACACATATCCAGAAACATGCTCAACACAAACACACTCATAGTACAAGCAAGATCAAGTCTATGGAAAAATTAACATCTATTTCACTAGATAATATGCATTTTACTATCCATTGCTTTGCTTTCGTGGCCTATTTCTTCAGTCCACTTGTATCTCTGTGTCTTGCTAACAGCCATTCAGAGTGACCATTTTTCACCGACGGCCAACACTGTGATTCATTAAATATATTTTCAAATTGTTTGTGTGTAAATCATCATCATTAAACATACTAGCTTGTCTCATTAAACAAACTGGTTTGGTCATGTGTGAGTACAACCGTATTGACCTTTGAACTACACGACTTAAAAAAAACTTTTTTTTTTTAAATTACACTACTGCAAGTGCGATTTAGAGAAGAATTACAAATAAAAGATAACGCTGTATGATGAGCTATTCTTAGAACCGATCTGCTGGCTATTCATGAGGGTCATTAGGGGTTCCTTGGTCATGTTCATATAGTGCTTAATCTTGAAAGGGTCTCAAATGGCTTCACACACCCACACCTGACAAATACTGGTGTCCCCAGGCATCATATTGGTGACCTCTGGTATAATGCAGTGCTACTTAATTATTTTCTGTTATTTTCCCCTAGGCAAAAGAAAATATGTGGTACCGGTATTTGTTTGTTTTAACTCATTCACTGCCATAAATTCATTTAAAAAAAAGATTATTAAAAATTCGGTGCGTCAGGCGATTAAAATTTTTAATCGTAATTAATCACACATTTTATATCTGTTCTAAATGTACAATAAAACAATTCTAGGTTTTTATTTTCTGTGGAAAAAAATGTTAAACTAATAGAAATAGTTAAAATGAATTGTTGACGTTTATAGCCGTCAATGGCAGTGAATGAGTTAATTTGGTATTATTATTATTATTATTATTATTATTATTATTATTATTATTATAGCATAGTCTTATTTTACTTTCTTAGTAATTCTTGCTGCCCTTTTAAGTTTATTATATCTGACTTTTCAAGGTTTCAAGGAATTTTCCTCAAAATTCAAACTATCCAAGGACTTTTTTTGGTCACATTTCCACATAACATGGCACAAAATAACAACATAAGATAAAATACATATGCTAAAGAGCTAAAGGTAATGTTATGCTTAAGAATAATGAACATTTTGTACTTGACAAAAAGAATATAGAGTTCAAGAATAAAGTGTTGAACGTGCAGCAATTAATGAACATGAGGCTATCATGATAGTTTTGAGTAGTTGAGTTTTAGTAGTGGAATAAATCCTAAATTTTGAAATCAACGAATGATCATTTTATTAATCGTAATTTCAATCTAAATGAAAATAATTGTGATTATGATTTTCCGCCCCATAATTGGTTAAGTAGCTCAATTAGCAACACCCTAGCTCCACTTCTGGCCATCATGGTAACGCTCTACAACCAGATTTTCACATGTGGATATTAAATGCACCATAATATTTTGATCCTTTTTGTGTTTTGAGCACAGAAGTCGAGACATTCTATCAAAACACATGCGAATTGTTTTAGATAGTGAAGAGGCACAAGGCCTAATATTTGCCCTAAAGCCAAATTAATCCGAGGTGGATTTGCCCTTTGGACTTGCGGGGGTGTCAAATGTGGTCGAGCGAGTTCCAGGGGGTGGAGCTTTAATGGAGGAAGTAGCCCCTTTAGATTGGCTGCGGTGTGTATGTGTGCTAACTAACTAACCTCCATAGTAAGTGTCGCGATTCACTGGATCGTCATATCGGGGCAGAATAACATCCACGGGGGTGCGGTGGACACGCCGCGCTCGGATCCGCTCGCGTGGACCTGAACGTCGGCTCGCGTGGGGCACTTCGATCGGAGCGGTGTGCGGCCGGCGCTCCCGAAGCGAGCAGTATGCATTTGGACTGCAGGCTGCTACTATGGAAGGAGCGGTAATGGTGGGCAGGGGGCCGACAGGGGCCGGGGTTCTCGTCCTGTCGATCCTCGTCATCATCCTCACCGCGGAAGGCTGCAGGGCGCAGAAAGGTGGGTGCGGAAAGCCCTCAATGAGTGGTGTAAACACTGGTGTGAGAAGGGGGGGAACACACAAACTAACGTAGTGTGTTACGAATGCAATGAAAAGTTGAGTTGTGTCCTAACATGGCCATTTTCGTGCGCGGAATTCCGTTTGCTTTTTGAGCGTTTGCAGCCGCCCGCCGCCATGCATTCGTTGCGCTAAAACCAGGAGAACCGGTTTTATTCATGTTGGGTTTTTTTGGGGCACGTGGAGCGTTTGAGGGCTCACACAAACGCCGATTTAAAACAAAGCGTTGAAGCAATAGTTTAAGATGCAAATTCGTACTTCCACCTTGGATTAAAATATCAAACGGAGGAAGGATCTTTTAAAATCCTACATGTTTTGAAGGAGCGTGGCTGCTTTTTTTTTTTTTTTGCCAATACGAGACAGCAGCACATGTCGGGCATGTTGTGGCCTTTCCCCTCGCTCCAATCACGCCAGTTCCTTCATGCTTTTATTGTGTGTGTGTACCACGAACCCTACATTTAATATGTTTGGAGCTACCTCAGGCACATTTGAGCGAATTGGGTTCAGTTTTAATGGGGTAAACTCAGGTGGGTAAAGTTTGGGGTTGGGGTAAAGAGTATGGGGGGGCATGACTGTAAACACGTGGACAATTTTGTTATAATAACTTTTAATTACAGCTCAAACGTCATGCAACTCAATCAAATCTGATATATAATGGCCTTGCGCTGACTGCAGTGGCACAAGGGGACAGTTGATTTAAAAGTGATGTGTTGTGGTGAGTTATTAGGAAGGTAACATGAGCTGCTGGTGAACATTGCGGTGAGTCAGAGCAGGGAAAGAGGCTTTTGTTTTTGTCCTGTTCAGCTGGATAATGTCCACCGGGAAGCTCTTGCGTAACAGATAAACACACTTCAGCTCTCCCTTTAAAAAAAATCTTTAAGGTCACAAGTTGACTTAAGTTGCACTTTTTGATGTATTGCTTACGATTAGCGCGTGTTGCGCAGCTGCAAAAGGGATTACAGTGGATCCTGTGAGGTTTTGACCTGAAAATTTCCCATAGGAAATAAAGTAGATAGATATAGTCTGTTCCTGGGTCAAAGCAACATTTAAAACAGTGTACAAGCAA
This sequence comes from Vanacampus margaritifer, assembly GCF_051991255.1. NCBI lineage: Eukaryota > Metazoa > Chordata > Actinopteri > Syngnathiformes > Syngnathidae > Vanacampus > Vanacampus margaritifer. The sequence goes on from NC_135442.1 coordinate 15,153,016, forward strand.
GTTAACCACTGTTAGTAAAAGATAAACACGCGTCGCGTTAATGAGTAATTGTCAAGTAAAAAAAATGACCAAAGTAAATCGTTAAAACTGCTCAGAGCTTTGGAAGACTCACAAGATTTGGTGAAATCTTGTCCTATACGATGAAGGTCATAATTTGGAAAACATAATGCAAAACCCCTGAGACTAATCCTTTGGTGCTTGCTGAACAGAGCTCTAGTAAGGTATGAATGAGGTTATGCACAAGCTCACTTGTAGAAATAAGTGTTGCAAAATAGCCAAAGACGCAGAAACACGCAATTTGCTGAACTGTAGTCTGATGAAATTTCACTCGTGACATCAGTTACAATGGCAGAAGTGTGACAAAAAAGCCAAAGAAAAATCTTAAACCATGTCAAATCATGTTGTTGCTTGCTGAGCTGAGGTCTGAAGACCTATGTGATCTCTCTCCTGTAACCACGAGCTAAAACTTTTGATACCCGCTGAACTGATCTCTTGTGATGTATGAGGTCATATTATTATGTGTAGTAGGGAAAAGCCACCCCAAAAAGAAAGAAATAAAGAAAAACAAGCCAAGATTGAGGTTTGGCCCCAACAAGAGAAAAAGGTTCACCTGTTGGTTATGTTCTCGTTTCCGTGCAGGTGATGGCTGCGGCCCCACAGTGCTGGGCCCCAGTAGCGGGACGCTGTCGTCTCTGGGCTACCCGGGGCCGTACCCCAACAACACAGTGTGCGAGTGGGAGATCAGCGTGCCCCCTGGCAACAGGGTCCACTTCTGCTTCGCCGAGCTGGACATCGACGACAGCGACTGCCAGGTCAACTACCTCCGCCTGTACAACGGCATCGGACCTGCCAGGAGCGAGATCGGTAAGCATGCGAGTGGCGCGGACGCATGCGATAAGCAAAAAGTTAAAATGGGGTTCATCTTTCGATGAAATTGACTGGCTTCTGCAGTGTCACAAAAATATGAAGAACCCCCCCCAAAAGCTAAAACCACAAAAACAATTCTTTGATGAGGTCGTTTGCCATATGCTGAAATCTCACAAGCTTTGCTTGCTGTGGTAATGATTCCTATTTTTAGAACAAGTTTCACGAAATGGCTAAAAATGATAGATTAATGCTTTGATGTTTACTGAACTCTGTTTGAGAGAGCTTATAAAAAACATTGAATTAAGTATTATTTGACACAACTATTTGTGCTACTAGTACATCTTAAATAAATCACTTTATTGTGTTTGTTTATAAATAGCGTAATAGATAACTGCCTAGTAAACCAAACATACGAAGCACATTTACTCTTATTGCGCTAACATCAAGCTAGAAAGGTTTTAAAGTAGCACTAAAAAAGGCTTAGCTTCGTATGTTATCTTGTGCCAACAAGGACTGAGGTGTGAAAGCAGTTGGCTTATTAAGACAGCCAGTATTTATCATTAGACAATATCATATAATACATTTCACTCCAACATAAGCTTAACAATTTACTTACTATTCCAGTGTGTTCCAGTCAGAATCAAGTCAGTTTAGCTAGCAACAAAATTAGCCTCTCGGCTATCAACTCTACAGGACTGAGAAGATAATTGGATGCAGTTCTGTGCGAGTCTTAAAGTTTGTTTAAAAAAATATATATATTACATATTTTTCTAACTAACATTACTTTTATTGTGCCACAGCGAAGTACTGCGGTTTGGACGTGAAGGTGAACAAGCTAATAGAGTCCACCGGCAACCAGGTTACCGTTCAATTCATGAGCGGGACCCACCACACTGGACGTGGATTCTACCTGTCGTATTCCACCACAGACCACACAGGTAACCTGCTCAAGGCACTTTTGTTTTTGCTATATGTGATGTGTTTTCACAAAATCAGGCATAGGTCACGGAGATTAGTTTTGCGTAAATAGCAAAAAATACATCGTTTGGACAAAAATAGCAATTTTGAGATTTGGCCAAAAATAACCAGCCAGGTAATTCTCTATTTAAATGTCTCTATTTTCATTTCCCAGCAGTACAAAACGTTTTCCTTATGTTTCATTTTCTACTCAGCCGGTGTAGTCGTGACTTTACTTTTTCACGCCACAAGAAGAGGAAGTGGTGACGTCCATTAGGTCTAGTCACGGTGATTATCTTTTACAAATAGAGTTTTTTTTTTTTTTGTGTGTGTGTGTGTGTGTGTGCATTTTTGTTGTTGTGCATGTCACCGCAAATGTACACTTAAAAGGTGAACCACGTGGCTGCTGACCGGCAAACAATATAGGTCACCATAGCAACCATTTGTGGTGAGTGGCGGGGGAGTTGTGTTAGTCACTTTGACTCAGCGGCTGGTAGACCAGATCATTTTTACGCCACGAGATTTCTGGTGAATTCTCGGAAAGTCGGGTTGACTCGTGGAAATGTCAAAGTTTGGATTGCAAAACTGGTTACCGTTAAAACGTCAACATATTTAAAATTTGTGACATTTTCAAGTCTGCATTAAGTGGCATTCTCTGGTGTAATAAGTCTTAAAAGTACATTTAGTGGTGAGCATAGCAATTACCTGGCTGAAATTGAATTGAGTGAATGTGAAATATTGATTGTAAAGAATTTGCATTGTGAAATCAAATGTGTGAAAAACCTCCAAAAAAAAAAAGCAATACAGAATTTGAATGGAGAAAAAAAATCTCATAGAAACTTCGTAACTTAAGATTTTTATTATAAATGTCTCGCACATTTGTGGTCAAGGCAATCACAGGGCCCATATAGACAAACAACCATTCATACTCACATTCACACTGTAATTGATTGGGAATTGAATGCATGCTACCTGCACATACACTAAGTCAGACGAGTCACTCTTTAAAGGAGAACTCAACCTTAAACATTTCTTGACAGCAATATGTCAAATGTGACCTCACTAGTCTAAACATTAGTTAAGCAGCAAAATCCAACTGTTTTTAGCCATCTCAGGGGGCGGCCATTTTGCCACTTGCTGTCAACTAAAGATGACATCACAGTTGCTCAGGGTTCAGGCAACGACCAATCACAGCTCACCTGTTTTCTGAAGCTGAACTTAGCTGTGTCTTAAAGCTGCTAATTCCTTAGACAACATAATTGTTCACATCAACTTGTTCTGACATTATTGACTTTAGATATCATCACCTGCCTGCACAAAGGAAGTGATTTCCCCGAGGCGGAGTTCAGGTAAAATCCTCAATGTTTGCATAATGGAGGCATTTGTTTGTTGATTTTTGTCCAACTTTCATTTTTATTCTCTCTCTTCCCAAGCAAATACTGTCCAGCGGGATGCTTGACGTCAACCGAGGAGGTTTCTGGAACGATACCGAATGGCTACAGAGAGGTGAGCAAAACCATTTTCTCTATAGTAAAGTTGGGAAATCGAAATCTTACAGTAGTGCCACTGTGGCCATCATGGAGCACATTTGCACAAGGACCTTGGACTGTTGGAATTATTGTTGAAATTTAGCCTTGGGGAAATTAACTCATTGACTCACAGCCATTTTCACTGAAGTAAACCCCTTCGCGCCCGGCTGTTTTACTGGATTTTGATTGATTTTGCAAGGCCCACAGAATATTGTGTTCTATTGCTATACAAACATGGAACCTACCAAAAAAAGATTCAAGTCTTTTCTTTCATCAGGAAAAAATATATATTTCTGTTTCTGTTTAGTAGCAATTAGCATTAGAATATAGCTAAGTTTTATCATTATTCACAAATCGGTTTAGAACTGTGAGTAAATGAGCTTGTTTGCAACACGGCCCTGGTTGATCTCTTATACTCTGCTGCCACCGTTTTTGTAATTGCTACCGTTGCTTCACACGTTCTCTGCAGTTCAGAGGCTGCATCAAAGCCTTCTGCATGCTCTCGCATACCCCCCCCCTAAAAACATATAAATACATCGTTGGGACACTTAAAACATTTAAAATAGAACATATTTATACGTTTTTGGGTGCAAATGAGTTAATCAGGGCCAAACCTGGCTGGTCAAATGTGTTCAAACGCGAGTGCAGTCGTGTCACCTCTCACTTAAACTAACATTTTTATGGGTCCATATTTGAATCTAAGCTCACCATTACCCAGGATAGCCACTCTCTGCAAATTGTACTTTGTACCTTGTTTAAGCCATTAAATTGATCTGATATCGAACGCCTCTTGAAAATACTCAGAATCCATCTCTTGTTGTTACAAAGCGCCTGTCGTTCCCACGCTAATTAGCTTTCAGTCTGTTTAGATCACACTGAGCAATTTGAATTCGGCCCGCTATCTAGTTAGACGGAACGCTAACGAAATAAGCGGTGGCTGATTTGATTTGCTTCAGTCGGCACTTTAAAAACGGCACCTGACACCTGGCTGGTCAGGACACGTTGGTACTTCTGTCGTCTCTGCAAAGTCAGGTTAGGCTAGTAACTGTAACAATTACCGATGCAAAGTGACTCACAAATGTTAAATTCACCTGTTATGAATGATATAATATCAAAATAACTTTATTGAACTATTGTTGAATGCTGAGAAATGTCAGTTTGACAAAATGCCAAATAGAATTAAATGAATATAGGACTAAAAAGTTGACTAAAAGTTGTCGTAGTAGTTACAATTACTGCTGGAATTGCATCTAAATGCTGAAAAATGTCAACTAGAGAAATACAATGAGCATATCATAGCAAAACTAAGATACAAAACAAATATGGGCTAGTGCAGGCAGTGATGTCTTGAGGGTACGAGGGAATTACGGTTTGCCCTTCATTGAGCCTCGTTGTAGTTTGACCTTGTGTTTTTGTGCTCTCTACTTTTTGGTATCTGACTCTGCGGGGGCACGATGATGTCATCGCCGCATGTTTCAACCGAGGGAGGACGAAGGAGGGGGGGAGGGCTACGTGGTGGTAGTGGTGGGCTGGGCTTTGAGGGAGTGGGGCGCCCCTCAGGAACAGAGGAGGGCCCGGGTCACAGGGGTGAAACGGAGGTGAGATAATAGTTTGGCCCAGAAGAAAAGAGCTCCTAATCCAGTGCAGCTGCAACGTGTTCTCGGAGGGTGACTCAGTGCGGCTGACATGCTGGACAACACCTCACTTTGTCTGCATGTCATATGGAGTATATGTGTGCGCTGTATGCATGCGTGCGTGCGCATCCCATCATGTTATTATGATGACTATGGAGGCCTGACACACGGACACGGCGTTGGCGGCAGGGTGCAGCTCTCCAGTTCACTTTCAAGCAATACAGTTAGATTAATTCAGGATGATGCTGTTTGTTTTTTAACTCATTCACTGCCATTGACGGCTATTGACGTCAAAAATTCATTTGAACTATATCTATTAGTTTAAAATGTTTTCCACTTTTGTAACAAGAGTATGAAAACCTAGAATTTTTTTCATTGTACATTTAGAACAGATATAAAATGTATGATTAATCATGAGTTAACTATTTAAGTCATGCGATTAATTGCAATTAAAAAATTATCGCCTGATGCGATTAAAGAAAAGAAAAGATTATTAAAAATTAGGAGGGTCAGGCGATTAAATGTTTTTCATCGTAATTAATTGCATGCCTTCACAAGTTAACTCACGATTAATCACAAATTTTATATCTGTTCTAAATGTACAATAAAAGATTCGTCAAAAATTCATTTGAACTATATCTATTAGTTTAAAATGTTTTCCACTTTTGTAACAAGAGTATGAAAACCTAGAATTTTTTTTATTGTACATTTAGAACAGATATAAAATGTATGATTAATCATGAGTTAACTATTTAAGTCACGCGATTAATTGCAATTAAAAAATTATCGCCTGATGCGATTAAAGAAAAGATTATTAAAAATTAGGAGGGTCAGGCGATTACATATTTTCATCGTAATTAATTGCCTGCCTTCACAAGTTAACTCACGATTAATCACAAATTTTATATCTGTTCTAAATGTACAATAAAAGATTCGTCAAAAATTCATTTGAACTATATTAGTTTAAAATGTTTTCCACTTTTGTAACAAGAGTATGAAAACCTAGAATTTTTTTTATTGTACATTTAGAACAGATATAAAATGTATGATTAATCATGAGTTAACTATTTAAGTCATGCGATTAATTGCAATTAAAAAATTATCGCCTGATGCGATTAAAGAAAAGATTATTAAAAATTAGGAGGGTCAGGCGATTACATATTTTCATCGTAATTAATTGCATGCCTTCACAAGTTAACTCACGATTAATCACAAATTTTATATCTGTTCTAAATGTACAATAAAAAATTCTAGGTTTTCATACTCTTGTTAAAAAAAATGGAAAGACATGTTAAACTAATAAAAATAGTTCAAATGAATATTTGACGTCTATAACTGTCAATGGCAGTGAATGAGTTAATTGTAAACACACAGATTCAAAAAGGTGCTAATGAGTTGCCATAGTTGTTAAAGCTTATGCACTATTTTTTTTGGGAGGGGGGGGTGGATTGTGTGATACAGTTGATTATTGGAAGGATTCTTTGAATTACAACATGAATCAGTACCACGCGATTGTGTCGTGTTGCTAAGACGTCACACTGTTTATATAACAGCCGGGGCAAACATAACATACAGAGTTTTGCTCGGAAGTGGAGTGTGTGTTTGCGTATTATGGGAAATTTGAAGCAGTCATCAGGCGAGTGTTGATCGCCCGCGGCGTGTATGGGAATAAATACATGTTGCAAACACGCTCGTCACTCCGCAGGATCGCCCCACGACTCGTTAGTGCCAAATTCCTCTAGTGGGCCTTTACCAGCCCTAAAAAAGAAATCACAGCTGTTCCCGGGAAGTCTCTTTTTGTGTTTAGGGTAGCACGTTTAAAATGGAATACAGCCGGCGTGGTGATTCACTACCTGAGACAGTCCAGCATTCTCGCCAATAGAGGTGACATCGCAGCGACTCACGGGCTTCCCATTTGCTGTAGTGTGAGCGACATGCATGCAGTTTTGATTATTGCCACTGTCAGACGTATTGATTTACCTTCTGTCAAGAGTATTTTATTTCCATTTTGTATAGTTTTAGTTTATTTGACATACTGTATGTTCAATTTTATTATGTATTATATGCAATTCAAAATATATTTTGTTATCATTTTGTCACTTTCGTTTATTTATTCCCCAAGTATTTGCTGGTTACTTCATCCACTTAAGGAAAATAAATGCCTCTCTTGAGCTAATGCCTCACCTTTTTTCCAGTTGGAAATTAAGTTATATTAATAGTTAATTAATAATTATATAATAATAAAATAATTAATTGTTAAATTAAATTATTTGGAAAAAAATGGTAGTAAGTGCAACTACAGCGATATTGTCCACACACAGACAATTTAGTGTTAAATGTTGACCCCCATTTGAATTATTTTGCTAACCAAAACAGCAGCACCTTAAACAGTTCCCAGTCCCAAATGAAGTCAAGTGTAGGGTTTTACTGATATTAGATTTTTTTTTGAGGGGGGAGGGGGGGGTGGGAAACACTGAAATGTGAATGACAACATTCTTCATAGATTTTTAAATGTTTTAATTTTTGCCACCTGTCTAGTCGTCTCCCCTGTGTTTGGCCGCCGTCCACGCTGGCGTGGTGTCCAACGCCGTGGGGGGAATTATCCATGTGGTGAGCAGTAAAGGTATCCCGCACTACAAGGGCACATTGGCTAACAACGTCACGTCCACTGGGTAAGGAAGAAAGAACCACACATTGACTAATTATTATTTTGTCACCGCCTCACCCCGCCCTAATTGACTTTTTATTGCCCCACAGAGGAATCCTGTCAAACAGTCTTTTCACCTTCAGAACAAATGGTAGATGTCACATGGTTACCGTGTAAAAAGGATAACACCAAATGCATTTGGTTGACCTTTTTTTTTTAAAAAAAAAAAATAATTTTTTTTGAAGGCTGCTATGGAACGCTGGGGTTAGAGTCCGGCGGCGTAGCGGATATTCAAATCTCCGCCTCGTCCGTGTGGGAGTGGAATGACATGGCAGGCCAGCTCAGCGTGTGGGCACCGTCAGGGGCTCGGCTAAAAAAGGCGGGCCTGCCCTGGGCGCCCTCCCAGAGTGACCAACACCAATGGCTGCAGGTGGACCTGAAACGACAGAAGAGGATCACAGGTACTGACCTGGCAGCCAAAATATTAAGCACACCACTTAGCTGTTGTATCATAAATCCTGTCGTGGATTTGATTGATTCACTTCAGCGCAACATCACATAAATTTTTTCCAACTGGGGATGTCAGTCGATTGAAATTTTTACTTGTAGTTAATCTCAGATTTCAATAATTAACTTGTGATTAATGGCGTGCTATATCTGTTGTAAAAGTGCAATAAAATAGTTTTCCCCCCAGGTTTTTCGTACTTGTGTTGATAATCATAAAAATGAAAAATGTTATCTTTTACTTCATTGATACATTCATTTCATAGTGATTCATAAAGTTATTTGAAGTTAAAAAAAGATGTACTGTAAAAAGGAGTGCGAGACACTGATTTGTGTTGTGGTTGTATTTCTGCCACTAGATGTCATTAGCGTTTCGTTTTAGACATTGGTGACAGCAAAATATATATTTTTTAATATTAACTCATTCACTCCCAGCCATTTTCACTGAAGCAAACCCATTCGCTCCCAGCTGTTTTACTGGATTTTGACTGATTTTGCAAGGCCCACAGAATATTGTGTTTTATTGCTATATAAACAGGGAACGATGATATTTTTATCTGTTTCCGTTTTGCAGCAATTAGCATTAGAATATAGCTACGTTTCATCATTATTTACAAATCTGTTTAGAACTGTAGGTAAATGATCTTTTTTTCAACATGGCCCTGGCTGACCTTTTGCTCTGCTGGCCGTTTTTGTAATAACTACCATTTTTTCAACTGTTCTCTGCAGTTGAGGCTGCATCAAAGCCTTCTTTATGCTCTAGCATAAAATGACCCCCCCCCCCCCATTAAAAACGTATAAATACGTCTTTGGGACACTTAAAACATTTAAAATAGAACATATTTTTACGTTTTGGGGAGCAAATGAGTTGTGGACTTTGAAAATCGTAAACTACAACATGACCCTCAGCCCCACAAATATATCGCTGCCGTCGGGCCAAAACCTCCAAAATAGTCACTTTTCAGGAGACACCAAAGCCCAGCATTTTCGTTCAACCATCAGCAAAATAAGCCATTTTCAACCCTTTAGAAAGAAACCCTTTAAAAATAACATCAACATGTGTGGACTGACTAATAGCATATATTTTTGAAAAAATATGGAATTGAGCAAATGATGAACTTTCAGCCCAACGGCAACGATATGCATTGTTATATTACTGCAATTTTTTTTTATAGTGACTCCATTGTCTGCCTTTAGTTTGTCACGTTTTATACAGATGCACATTGCAGTGACGCAGCTTTCCTGCTAACGAACCAGAAATAACGCTGAGGTGTTACGCTAGCTATCGTCTGTAAATTGTATCACGACAAGTATAGCCGACTACACTCCGAGAGTGACCATGCATTCCCATGCAGGCAAGCGGTGGCGGTGCTCCACTTTCTTCTCTTTACTTCTAGTGAAACGTTTGATTTTCTTCCATGAAGGCATCACCAGCACGGGCTCTACGCTGAGGGAGTACCCGTACTACGCGGCGGCGTACCGCGTCCTCTACAGTCACGATGGCCAGCGCTGGCTCTGCTACAAGGAGGCCAACTCCACACAAGACATGGTAACACCAGCAGCTAATCAGTTTAGCAATAACGTCACTGGCATCCATGTCGGGCAAATTGACAGGGGAAAAAAAAGACTCTGATGGCTGAGGGGGGGTCGCACACTTGACTGTGTTGCCATAGCAACAGGTATTGATTCGGGGTTTATCTCAGGAAATGAGTGGTTTGAGTCGAGTGCTGGGATGCGCACGGCTTTAATAATAAATGGATAGGGACTAAGTGGCCTGTTTTGCGAACGTCGCTGTTTTCTTGCGATTTCAGATTTTCCAAGGCAACATCAACTACCTGGACGAGGTGAGGAATAATTTCATCCCCCCCATCGAGGCGCGCTACGTGAGGATCAATCCAACCTGGTGGCAACAGAGGATCGCTATCAAGGTGGAGCTGCTCGGGTGCCAAGTGGCAGGTGAGAGCGCAATGCGTAACGGGTGGTATTTAATTTTTTTTTTTTTTTCTGGCGAGCTCAGTATTGTTCATTCGGTAATTTTACCGATTTGACATGTCATCATCATTGTTCTCTCTTTTTTTTATTTTTATAATTTTTTTATTTTGTATGTGCGTGTGTGAGCGTGTATTCATTAGTTCACCTAAAACCTATTAAAAAATCCCATACCGTTCACCTAAACCGAACACTTCCAGCCAGTCGTGAGGCCGTCAGGAGACCCGAGGAAGGACCAAAGAAAAGAAAGGAAAGTGAAATCCAGCACCGACCAGACACCACCCACCGGGCCACAGTTTTTTTTTTTTTTTCGTTTTTAACGCCATCTTAGTGTCCCGTGTTGGCAAAACGACTCTGAACGAAGCTGTTCATTTCGGTTGCTACGATACAGCTTGGTATGTTTTCACCTATTGCTGCGGTTTGGATTAGTGCTCGGGACCAAGTCCTGACGCGAATGGCGAAAATGAAGTAATGAATGCCCACCCAAAAAGGTTAGTAATTGCCTATAGATGCCATAAAATGGCAGCAAAGTATTTTTTTTTCACTATTAGACAAGGCGAAAACTTGACTCACTTAAATAGCTCATTGGTACCAACGTGGTGCCAAAGTTGACTAGAAATGGTTTTAACAAGAGCACAAAAACAGCAAATAGGTGAGTTTTCAGGTAATTACAGACAATAGATTCCCCCCAAAACTCCAGAAATGGGTGAATTTGTGAAGGACAAATGGCTAATATGCAGATTCACAGTTTACCTTGAATTAGATGGGATATGATTAGGGATGGACGAGTACTGGTAACAGCCTTATTTTTAGGTATCGGGTTATCGTGGAGGCTTCCGATACCAGCCACCAATATTAAAGGTAAAAAAAATTTAAAAGGCAAGTCATCCCCGGCAGTAGTTGGCGGCAGTTTGACACACCTGCGAATTATCATCTGTGTCAGGTTTTGTTCACAATGTATCAGACAGACACAAGATCAGTTTTTTTTGCGTACAAAGTGCAGTGTCAGGGTTTCTGCGGGTCATTAAAAAGCAATAAAAGTCATGGGATTTGCTAGAGTTAAGGCCTTAAATGAAATCATGGCGCATTAAATATGATGTCGAGATGCTTTATTTTACACCGTTGTGCAAATAAGCACTTTAACATAATTTAACAATAATGAATGAGATACAAATATATACGGTATACTGGATTTGTGAGGACTGGTGACAAGTTGTAATTTACAATGAACAAAAAATGCTCATCTTCCAAATACCAATTGCTCTGAATTTGAAAAGAAAAATGTACTGTTCCTGTCACCAACATCCAACATGAAACACGAATGCCACTTAGAGGAAGAAAATGACCATTCCCATAAAAAATTGATGTTTAAAAAATCAATTCGGCCGCATATCGAATCGATTCGAGAATTGCGCGCTGTAATATCGCGATATATTGCCGAATCGATTTTTTCGAACACTCTATTTTAAAGGGAATTAAGTGTAGAATTTGAATATATGAATATCTCAATTTAGATTTTTTTTTTGGGGGGGGAACATAAGGACTCTTTTGCCAGAGCCGGTCACATATACTTTTATTTGTGCACATGTAAATGTAGTATGACATGGGCATTAAATTTTAAGTTTTAAGGCTGCATTAAAAAGGAACCCTGGGTAGTATAATGGTGGCGCTAGGAACAAAACCGTCTCTCAAACGTCATGTCTTCTGGTGAAAACAGCCGCTGGATCAGGTTTTCCCTTAAAAAAAAAAACGGATCCGTAGCACCATGTCTAATAGTAGCTTAAGCTGCGCTGTTCTCCACAGCGAGGAAGGGTATGGAGCCGAGGATGTTCCCGCCGGGCCGTTTCACCCCTCGCCCGGCAGCACCCAAACGCCCGCGAACGTTCGGCAAGACCACACCCCCTCCGGACATCAGAAACACCACCGTGCCGCCTCTCACTGGCAAAGGTGCGTTTATAACAATAAATATATATATTTTTTAAAACCCGCTTCATTTGAAGTAAATTGTTTTATTTTTATTACTCAGAGGTGGCGCTGGCTGCCGTCCTGGTGCCCGTCTTGGTCATGGTGTTAACAGCACTCATCTTACTAGTGGTTTGTGCTTGGCACTGGAGGAGTCGGTAAGTCTTCGCTCATCATGACTTGACAAAAATAAAAAAAAATCATTGACTTTATGACTCGGCATCGCCGTTTATAGGAAGAAGAACTCCGAAGGAACGTACGATCTTCCTCACTGGAATCGCACCGGTGCGTCATCATCCTTCTTTTTACCGTCTATCCTTTCCCGGCAACTTCCCAATTTAGAATTAGCCGTGTTGTCCTCGCAGACTGGTGGAAGAGTATGAAGCAGCTGCTGCCGTCCAAAATGGTGGAGGCGGAGGACTCGGTGCGCTACAGCAGCAGCGAGGTGGGCCGGCTCACGGCGAGGGGCGCCGTTACGAGCCTGCACGCCGAACCCGCAGGTACCAATTGTTTGCCGTACTGACCATCAGATTGAAAGCATCACAATAGGTCACAAACAAATGAACTCCAAATATCAAATCATCTTTCCCTATTGAAATGAATGGAAATGCTATTTATCTGTTCCAGCCCTACATTGTGCTCCTTCTGGTGTGTGTGCCTTGGCCACCAGGGTGCAGTATAATACAGACATAAAAAGAAGAGTTTCACAACTAACTCGGATAAAGACTATATTGTTATACTGTTTGTTTCTGTGTTGCTTCAGTGTTTGTGTTCAAATATTTGTTGCTTAAAAGATTACAAGGCCTGACCAATATGGTTTTTATTGACCGATTCATTCAAATAAAAAATAAAAATAAAATTACTATTTTGGTCCCTCAACCCTTAGAACAATGATAAAAGAAAATGTAATTGTTTTACATCGTTTTGTCATATTTCTTTAACAGAACAGTACAAAGAGCAAAATCGGCAAAAATCTGCCAATTTCAAAATAAAAATTTGAGTATTTGAATGCTATTTTTGTCTTATGTTATAATGTGAAAGGAAAAAAACAAAACAAATATGACAATTAATAGATAATATACTACTGTATATAATTAGTCAGGCCCTAGTTAGATCACCGCCACTATCGAGGCTATTCGTTAGCCTGCCTGACATTGTGTATTAGCATTAAGCTAGCGGACATTCGTAGGCTAAAGCTGTGCGCTGTTTTAAATACATGTGCTTGAAATGCACATTGTGTAATTTTCTTGGTTTTATGTTTAGTTCCAAGTTTTTTTGTTTTTTTTAAGTTGTTGAATATCTGCCAAACTGCTGCTTGTTTTGAAATGAGTTAAGTTGAAGTGTCTGACAACGTCTAGCACTCCTATCGCTTATTTTTTGCTCAGGAATGATCCGATGAGCAACAGCTCGTTTCCCAGAACTCCTAAATTTGCTTACTTGCAAGTCAAGGCACCACTGTATAGATTTCAAATACCACGCTATATACTGCAAATAGAAGCGATTCTTAGTATTCATCTTATTATAAGCACATATTAGTAGTAAGTATGTAACAATCTCCATAATTTGGACGGTCCAATTATGGCAATTACGTCTTTCATTTGCCATGTGGAGTTGCTTGAAAAATAGTTTCCATGTTGACAGGCTCTCTGCCACACACGGTAGTTTGAATAGTAAGATTTGCACAGATGCAAGTGCCGAATTCACGTGTCCTGGTTGGTTCGCCAATATTGGAGGTCGCCATGGGAAGAAAAAAAAGATGCGGTTTGTCATAATACATCACATCTGCATCAGTTTGAAGATACAATTAATTGTTGCATTCTGTGGCTTCAAAGCAGTCTTGCGTGAGTGAGTACAAATTATTTGATGCTGTACTTGTGTAGAATTTCCATGTACAGGTATGTGTACTTGATATTTTTTTGACATAAATATGTACTTTGACACATTTACGTCAACCATTTTCAATACTGCAAAAAAAATCACTGGAAATTGTTTATGACGCGTAAACTGTAGTGTACACAACTAGCTATCATACACCAAAATTAAACAAAAATAAATAAAAATTCCAACTACTCACTTAAAAAAAAAAAGTTTACTTTCAATACTCAGTATTCAATTTATAATAAATGTCTCCATTGGTAATTGTTGACTTCAACTTGTACCAAAAATGTATTTTTGTGAAGATACATGTACTTGCTTACAAAAATAATTTCAACATTAGAAGGCTCTTGCTAAAACTGTGACAAGTCTGAACAGCATTTGTGAGGTGTTCTGGCTGATCCACTGTTGTGTGTAAAACACACCAGCAGGTGGCAGTATTCAACATTTTTAACAGTTAAGAGCAGGGTAACGAAAGAAGCTGATTTCTCCCCTACCCAACCTCTTTTAAATATGCTTGTCCAATAAAAACATGCATCTTCAAATTTTATTTTAATAAAAAAAACAAATATTTATCACATTTGTATCTCTGTGTAAATTGTTTTATAACATATTTCCATTTATTGTATCTGTCCAGAATACGCGCAGCCCCTGGTGAGCGGCGTGACAACATTGGGCGCCCGGTCCACCTTTAAACCCGACGAGGGTCCCGACCCGGGCTACAGCGACCCCGACCTGTACGACGCGCCCATCTCACCCGACGTCTACCACGCGTACGCCGAGCCCCTGCCTGCCTCAGGA